>NC_056737.1:755557134-755589634 GCF_019279795.1 Protopterus annectens | reverse complement strand
TGTGTGTAGTTGTGCTGGCATATAGTAAATGTTGGTTTTCTATGTATTTTCAGTGTTATGGGATTCAAAGTTTTGAGTTTTCAGTGTTCTGAATTTTCAAGATTTTGGTCTCAGTGTTTTGAATTTCAGTATTATGGACAGTCAATGCTCTAAAGTGAATATATATATATATATATATATATATATATATATATATTTTTTTTTTTTTTTTTTTTGCATATGTCTGTTTCTGTGTATAGCTCTGTGTGCAACTGTATGTGTGTTCATGTGTGTGTCTCTGTATGTGTGGCACGTTTCTGCTTCTGCATGTGTATCTTTTTGACTCTGTGTGTATGCGTGTTAACATTAAATATGTATATCTTATATTTTGGATGTAAAATAACTTCAGCAACAATTGCATATGCTCCTGCAACTTGCAGAGGAACTATATTACATAAGAAATATATAAAAATGTATGTACTAATTAAAACGCAAATATGAAATAATTTAGTAAATTGTCTAAGCGCAATAATGTCCTCCAGGGTGGATGTTATTGGAGTAATAATACCCTTTCAGGGGTGTAGAGGCCCTCTGATCACAGTGTTGGGCCTCACAACACCCCTGGGCAGACGTTATTTCCCAAATAACGCCCATCCTGGAGGGCATTATTGCTGGCTTGTTTTAAATGTTTATATAGCCATTTTTTTATTCTTTTTCTTTTTTGCTCTTTATTTTCTAGTGTTTTCTACTCAAAGCACTTCCTTTTAGTGATTTGCGTTAGACAGCAGTTGTGGACTTTCCAACCTCTTTAGCTGCCTAGGTTCAATACCAACATTCCTAATTACCTTGCCATCTGGATCCCTGTTTGTTTTGTATTAAAGCTACTTAGGTAAAGTTCAGTTATCATTTTTATTTTTGTTTCATATCCGTAGGTTAGATTTTATCTGTCAAGGTATCTAAAAGCTCAGTTTGCTTTTTAGTAATTGCCTTTTGTTTTGGAAATTGCCAGTCTTGGCTTTGGGAACAGGAGCCTCTTCCTCTGCTATTGTTTTTATAGACTTCCCACAGTTTTTGCAGAAGCGCTGTACTATTATTTTCTGTTATTATAAGTTCTGCTTATTCTCATAGTATTAAGTCTTACCATGACAACACTGTATTGCTTAGATTTTGGATACATGTGCACTTACTGGCTATCATCTCCTGCTAAGTCATGGCCTGCTTTCCTTCTTTCCTGAGCCATTTCCTGTCTACACACTGATGAGTCTATTTTTATAGATACCTATTTTCTCCCTCCTAATTATAACCCTCCACTAAGATCAAACACATCACTACAGCATTTTATGTATTACTAGGGTAACATATTCCTCCACCTTCCACTCGATAAATCTTGTCCTCCACCTTCCTCTCGATAAATCATGTCACTTTGCTTCAATCTGTATATGTTCATCACTAAATAAGGACACACATTTAAATTTCAGGCTTCAAATCTTTCAGAAAATTATAAGAGAGATATTTAAAACCTACACTTATTTTTGGACCTTTGTCCCTCATAATTTTAGGCTTTGTCCAGATTTCTTGTTCTAAGAGGTTGAACGATATGATAACCTACACTATTGTAAGCCCTGCACAAAGCAAGCAGCAAACACAATCATCTTCAGAAGCAAATCCCACAATAGCTTCTCCAAACTTCAAAATTTTCTCTTACAGTATGATTTATCACAAATACTATTCAAACAAACCACAGAAATAGTAGCTGTCTCTTTGACAACCACCCTCCTCTCAATGCAAAACAAACTATTCCCTTAGTCTCCAGACTCTGCTAACAAGGCCGGAACAAATGGTTTAGCAAATAAGTAAATGTTTTGCTTATTGTTAAGGATAAGGCCTGGAAAACATGTAAACACACAAACCCTATAGAAACTAAGGAAAGATTTATTAATCTATGAAAGCTAGCTAAACAAGTATCAGGAGACACAAAAACAATATACTTATAGCATAATCAAAACAACCTTTTCAACCAACCCAAAAAATTCTGTTTACTGGTAAGTCAAACCATTGGAAAATAGAAGATGAAGTCAGGTACATAGAACGCTTACAAAATGCCCAAAGGTCTAGGCTTACTTGAAAGCTTTCTAGCTGAATTCACCTAACATCGTACTCAATACCAGCTCACCAAATATTCCATAATCTCCAGAATTTTTTCCAATGTTCTACATTAATGCTGTTTCGACAACTGACATAGAAAATATACTTAATAAAATCCACAATAACATCACACTATGCTCAGATTACTTGCATCGTGGTTTGATAAAACCTGTACAGAACGTATTTCATAACCTCTAAAACATATCGATAACCTTTGCATCTGGCACAATATCTTTCCCCAAATTTTGAAAAATGCCATTATTAGACTTATCCCTAAAACAAAGAATACAAATTCCTGCTCATAGTTTAGACATATACCAATGCTCCCAACACTTGATAATGTTCTTGAAAAATTAGCTTAAGACCAATTCTCCAAATACATAGCTGAACAAACACTGCTGTCCTCTAATCGACATAAACAAGAGCACTATGACAGTCGTCAGGAGTTCAGGACCCCCCCTTATGCTACACTGCAGTGCCAGCAGTTCATCTACCTGGTGTGGGAATATAACCCATAGCCTTCTGCACCAAAGGTGAATGTGCTACCTGTTGCACTACTGACTTTGGGGAATGTTTCTCATAATGAGGTATACTTGACAAATATGGTAGAAATCAAGAATGAAAAAGAGGCACTTGGGCTGATTCTCAGTGTTTTGGATAAGGACTAAGCATGTTAGTTATGTGTATATTGTCAGAGCAGTAGAATAAATAGAATCTGTCAAATTAGAGTGCTGTGGTTCATCTTTTTTGACACTGTTAGATGCTTTACATGAGGTGCTGGGACTGTGTTTATCAGTTATTGTTTTGGGAAAATTTGATTAGTTCCACATATTTTATATAGCATAGTAATTGTCACTCAAGTCTGCAGCATCAGTCATTCAGAGTTTTTTTTTTATTATGGAAACACTGTAAAATAAAATTAAGTTGCCCTGATGTAGGATCAACTTTTCACTGTCTAAAAATTGAAAGTTCACACTACATAATTCTACAAGTTTTCAGTGTGCTATATAATTTTTCAGAAAGGTATTAAAAAAATGGCTGTCAAGGACTGGAGTGATTTTGGAATCAGGAGTTGATAAGAGGATATAGAACTCAGGAAGGAATGGTGAATGACTCAATTCACAGTGATGAATTTCACCTTAAAATTAATGTTTTTATCATTTGAATCTCTAGCCCATGGGCAGCTCATCCTATTGGACTGCAGGACTGCAGCCCCATCAGCTGAACATGAAAAACAAACAGAACAAAGAAAATAAAAAAGGAAAATAAAAAATAACACTCCCAGAACAGACTCCGAGCATGCGTGTAAGCATTCCCGGAACTCACATGCATGCAATCATTCCAGGAACTAATCCGGACTGAGTTAAGAGTAGTCTGGATTAGACAGAAGGCAGCAGACTGCAGAAATGCCCAGAAGTCTGTGCTGTTAGAACCGCACAGACTGGAAGGGGACTGGACTGCAACATTTGCAGGCTGGATATCCAGCCTGCTCTTGCAGGAAAGTTTTCATTGTGGCAGCTGGCTAGGGCTAGCGAGAACATTTACGTTTGGATTATGGGACTTGCTTGCAAGCTTGCCAGTGGCTGGGACTTATCCTTTAACAAATGGAGCTGACTGGGACTTTCAACAAGTACTGCTGTGTGTGTGTGTGTGTGTGTGTGTGTGTGTGTGTGTGTGTGTGTGTATGTGTGTTTGTGTGTGTGTGTGAGACTTGCTTATTGCATTGCTATAGTATTATTAGTTGTGTTTGTATCGGTGTTTGAATGTCTGTTAAATACATCAGTGTGGAACTAGCTATTTAGTTATGTGATTTAAGGCAAAGTATGACTTTTTTACTGAGATAAAGATGTGACCCTGGCATTAATGGTTACCATTGTGCAAGCAAGGCTTGTTATACCTTGCCAGAGACATGTACCTAAACTAGCACACTGAAGGTCTTGTCCAACGTTTTGCTGATAGGTTACTGTACTTTGTGCGATTAAAAGCTGGCTTCACATGTGAGCAGGCTATTGAGATATTCCTGAATGGCCTGATACTGCACACTCCAAGTGCCACTGTAGCGCTTACATTTCCAAGTCACTCCTGGATATGACGGTACTTCACACCGCAGGTAGATCTGCAACTCTTCTTTCATCATTAAGGTATGGTTCTACAACAGAAAACTGAAGTGCTTTTGAAGGAAAACATTAAGGCAGAATAGTCCATTTCCCAAATGAAAAAAAAAAAGTTCTGAATTTCTTACATACAGAATATCAGTTTATCTTCTCTAGTTGCAAATAGCACATGTTTAAACAAGACAGGCAGTTATGATATGACATGTTAGTTTTGAGGTGGAGCTCCATCCCCTAAACATCCCCCTGCTTATATATTTTAACTCTGATGCAGCACAACATTGAATTAAGGACAGATATTTAGTTTATACACAAAGTTTGATATCATACTAATCTCTGACATAGCAAGCATATATAAGTGGAAAAATGTCTGGAGTATGTGACTTGCAAAAATATTTTTTTCAGGGCTTTCAGTATCCAGGCATTACACCTTAACATATTCATCAGTTCATTTTCTTTCTTTTTCTATTCTGGTAGCCTGTATTTTTCCAGTTGATTATTACCCCCAATTTTGCAAACTTATTTTTGTACATTAATTTTTCACACAGGTTCAGGTGCCTAGGCAGCAAGACATTTCCCTGTGACTGGGGACACATGGCTGAAGTGACATTCAGCTGCAGAGAAATATGGCGGTTTGCAAATTCCCTATAGGCAAAGAGAAGCACACACTGCCATACTCACAGCTTTAATAACCAAATGCATGGTGGCAGAAGGAGTAATGAGTGTTGTGCTCAGTGTACAGTACATACTTATGTAACTACATGTAGAAGTGTGCTACAGCATGGAGGAAATCCTGCAGGATACTGTAGTCACATTTATGCTCCAGTATGTGTTTTAGGTAATGTTCCCTAGACACTGTGAAGGAGTTAGTGGTCCACACACTCCAATTATGAAGGTACTGCCCCATTGTGCACTGCATTTGTACTGCCACTGACATGCCCTCTGGCCAGCCTGCTGCTGATGCCTGCCATATTGCCTGCTGTCTCATGTTCCCTTGGGGACCATGGACATTGTTTTCCCTCTGTACATTTGGTTATTAAAGCTGTGAGCATGGCTGTGTGTGCTTTTCTTTGCCCACAGGGAATTTGCAAACAGCCATATTTCTCTGCAGCTGAATGTCACTTCAGTCATGTGTCCCCATTCAACTGTACCACAGGAAAATGTCTTGCTGCCTAGGTGCCTGAACCCACGTCACACTTTAACAATGACGTCTATGGTGCATAAACATTGGTTTAATTCTTTTGTGAAGTAATCAGGGTCCTGTAGGAAAAGTAACGCAGGCTGTTATTTGAGTTTTGAGATTTTATTGCAAATCTGTAGAAATGAAATGATTATGTATATACTGCAAATGCCTTATTTAGACTTTTACTGAGTACCTGTATTCTTTGAAGTGTTCTGCAGTGTAAGCATTATTTGCTCTACTAAAATATGAGACAATGTTGAAATGTAATCTTTGTATTAATTATGGAATAATACAGTCAAGGAATTAGTAATTTGGTTTTCTAGATTACTGCTGTTTGGTTTCAGTATATTTGTTTAAGTCCTCTAACAGTAAACCCTTAGGCTTAGTGAACAGGTTGATACTACAGGTAGATTAATAAAATACACCTGAACAGGATGATAGTACACACTGCAGGTACATCTGCAGCCCTTACATTACTGAAACATTCCTGAACAGGTTGGTACTTCACACTGAAGGTACATGGGAAGCCTTTACATCACAGAGAATTACCTGAATAAGCTGCTGCTGCACACTGCAGGTAGATCACTGCATGGAAGGGTGTCACTGCGGACAGCAAGAATATATTTAGCTCTTTTATTTCTGAGATAGAGGTTGGTACTGAGACAGCTTGGAACCGACTCTTATTGCCCACTTCAGGTAGGCCATTCAGGCACACCTGAATCTTGGTATTGCATGTATCAAGTACATCTGTAAAACTTCAGTGAGACTCTCTTTAACAGGCAAGTGCATCTGAAGGCTTTTCAGACAACCCTGCTACTAAGCAAAAATAAATGGCCATGAGACTGCTACCTTACCAGTCAAATGCAGCATTAACAGCAGTTTGAATTGTTATCCAGAATGTATGGCAATGGAGTGTTTTGACTGTGGGCTTTCTAAGTGCCACTAGGGTGGTTTGAGTGTGTGTGTGTGTGTGTGTGTGTGTGTGTGTGTGTGTGTGTGTGTGTGTGTGTGTGTGTGTGTGTGTGTGTGAATGCCCTAGATAAATATACCTGGTGGCTAGTGAGACTCAGACAATAGTACTGGTTAGAGAATAACTCAGACTCAAACCCTGTACCTTGGGTACAGGTAGCAAGGGCCTGCATTCTCTACCCACCATCACTTGTGCAAACTGCTCAAATTTTTGCCTCATATTTTTGTTCTGTTATGTTCCTCATAAAATCTGTGTTTTGTTGGATTTAATTCACTAAATAATGACAGACATTTGAATTTCAGACTTCATATTCTCCAGAAAGTACATAGCAACACAAAACTTTTATTCTAGCAATTTTCTAAGTTTATAAGATCAATATTTGAAATGTGTCCCTATTTTGGGGGCTGTATTCCCCCATTATTGGATTTGTCCAGGTGTTTTGTGCTAAGAGGTTGAGAGCTATGATGAGAACTGAATTCATTGAATATTTCCCTGCTATAAAACCTGCATTTGCAAGGTTTTGCGTGCCGGGCAACGTCGGTTAGCTAGGGTATAACTATTCCCAGCTCCACAATGTCTACTGGTCAATTTTTCCCTTGGACCTAGACAAACTTTCAACTTAAGCACTCAGACCATTCACTTCTCATACCGGCACTTGCTCAAAACTCATAACAAGCACTAATAAACCTTAGCACTAGACCCTCCTATACTGTAGAGAAGGACAAGGTTCTCTATTCCACCTTACCAGCCAATCAGTAAAACAGTTCACTGTACCTATCCAGGCATGTCCAAAGGGCAGTTTCTGGTGTACTCTCCAGTCCAACTGGTGAATCTGGGCATTTTGAAGTAATGTTACAATTGCCTCATGTACCTAGACAACCCTCTCCTTCTTCCACCAAACACTAATACATGCGAGAGATGCAATTATGCAGCCAAACTGGAGGCTAAGCTCTCTCAACCCAAGACTGGACAAGGCAGTCAAGAGGAGAAGGGAATTACTCGCATCACACTACCAGTCTCACATAGACTTATGAAACCAGCACCGGCAAAAAACACACATAAATGCACGAAAACATACTCGGAGACTCTAAATAAAAATCTGCAAAAACAACAGAGACCTCCAAAGCAGACATATAAGCAACCTCCACGCCCCAACACAAACTATGAAACACATAGTTCACAAAACCAGTGTGCCACACAATCACAGCCCTTAAGGCAAAATAACATACCCAACACATTAGTAATAGGTGACTCTATAGTCAGGCACACTGATGTCCCACTCACTAGGCTGAACAAGGAGAAGGTTAATGTTAGCTGCCTGTCAGGTGCTAGTATCCGTCACATAACACAAGCACACAGGTCACTTCAGAACAAGTACAAATATGACTCTGTCATTGTCCATGTTGGTGTGAATGACCTGAGCTGTACCTCCCTGGACTACATGAAAAGAGACATGGAGGAACTCTCTGATCACATAGCCCAAGCCGGTATAACCCTGACCCTGAGTAGCATCCTGCCCTTACCAAGAATGATACCATGGTATAAAGAAAAAATTATCAGTTTCAACAATTGGCTAAGCTTATGGTGTCATTCAAAGGGGATCCAGTGTCTGTCAGCTTGGGATGACATGCTCGACAAGCTACTCTGCTTTGCTAGAGACAGCTTGCACCTGTCACCCTTAGGCTTTCGAATACTGGCCAAGACTCTTGCCAACCCCATAGTGCCTTTTCTAGGCAAGGCTCAAAAGACAACCCCACTGCTGTAAATAGCACAAGTAACAAAAAACTGAGGGTAATGCTACTCAATGCCAGAAGTCTAAACCTTAAAATGCATGCACTCAAGGCACTCCTCAGTATGAAGCAAATCGATATATGTGCAGTAACAGAAACCTGATTTAAGGCTCCAGAGAGCACCCCAGCACTACCAGGCTACAACTCATACCATACATTTCGGCCACAAAACCTTGACCGAAATACAAAAGGCGGGGGAGTATCCATATCCATCAAGGATACCCAAACCTCCAGGTTAGTGGCACAGCACGATGCTTCAGATATCATCCACGTGCAACTAACAACAGGCAAAACTGCTATTCAAATTATAGCTTGCTACAGATCACACACCATGTCCCAGTACCCCCACTTCACATTCCTGGAAACACTGGGAAACATAAAGGTCCTACCAAATACCCTGATATTGGGTGATTTCAATTACCCAAACAATAACTGGGAGAACTATTCAAGTACAAACTCCCTTGCCCAACATTTCCTAGAATTTATAAACTCAAGCACCCTGGATCAACTGGTCAACACCCCCACCAGAGGTGACAACATATTGGACCTGGTCATCACCAACATGGGCGACCGGTGTTCCACACCGGAGGTCAACCCCTCGCAGGTTAGATCTGACCATAAACTAATCACTCTGGATATCCACATTCCACCACCACTCCGGTCAAAGAAACCATTGTGAAAAACTTTTCAAAAGCAAACTTCACATTACTTAAGACTGAGGTGGGAAGTTTCAAATCCCCAATGCTAAAGGATAACGCTGTCCAAGCTGCAAAATCCTTTACTAATGCACTCTATGGACACCTACAAGAATGCAAGGATCATGCTATCCCAAACAAAGCCAAGACTCACTCTTCCAAGAAAAGGAAAACAGTCTGGTGGACCCCTACCATAAACAAGCTATACAATAGAAGGAGGAAACTAGTACAGAAAAGAGTAAAATCCCAAGAAGGAAAAGCATCCCTGATCAGTATCAGCAAGAAACTACATTCCCTCATAAAATCATCCAAGGCTAGCTTCAAAAGAAAAATTGCCATGGACTCCAAAGATAACCACAAGGCATTCTTTAGCTATGTCAAGAATCTAAGTGGCAATTCTCAGATCTGCTCAGAGTAAGTGCAGAATGGCACAAAATACACTGAACCAACCGATATAGCCAGCATCCTGGCAGACAGGTTCAGTGCAAACTTCACCCCCCTCTCACTCCCAGAAGGGCCCATAACTATACCAGAAGAATGTAGTGCCCCTGATATCACAGGCACTCAGGTTAAAACAGCCCTGTCCAAAGCCAAAAACACAGCATCAATGGGACCGGATGGTGTTCCAGGCTGCGTCGTACATGAGCTCAAAGATGAACTAACCCCTCACCTAAACACACTGTTTAAACTCAGCCTTTCCACAGGCTACATGCCCACAGAGTGTTGCACAGCAACGGTTATCCTGCTCCACAAAGGTGGAGGCACAACGGACCCCGGGAGCTATCGCCCTATAAGCCTGACTAGCTTGGTCTGCAAAGCCATGGAGCGCATCATCATTAACAGAGACATAGGAAGCCTCCAAACACTGGACCCATCCAGTTCAGCTTTGTTAAGGGCAGATCATGCCTCCTAAACCTGGTGGACTTCTTTGAGACAGTTACCAAGGCTATAGATGAGGGAAAGGTGGTCCACACAGCCTACCTAGACCTCGCAAAGGCCTTTGACACCATTCCCCACTCAAGTATTATAGACAAGCTCACCAGCCTGAACATAAACCCCTACATTACGAGATGGGTTGCCAACTGGCTCATAGACAGAACCCACATGATAAGAGTTGTGGGAGCTAGGTCTGACTCTAAATCGGTTACAAGTGGTTTTCCCCAGGGCTCAGTCCTAGGACCCCTCCTGTTTGGCATATACTTCTCAGAGGTACAGGCAAACAAAGGAGGACTATGGCTGACCAAGTTTGCAGATGACTGCAAACTAGGGGCTATAACTGACTCTCCAGCTGACACAAACATCCTCCAAATGGGTCTCACTGAGTCAGATATCTGGTGTCAAAACCATGGCCTCAAGCTAAATGCCAAAAAGTGCATAGTCATCCCCTTTGGAAAAAAACAAAGTACCCACAAACTACCACACAGGTGGTAGCCCCCTAAATATGGAAGACATAATAAGGGATCTGGGGACCCAAGTAGATAGTAACCTCACCTTTGATAATCACCTTGCCAAAGTGGTTAGAAAATCCTTCTATGTGGCCCACCTAATCACAAAAGGGTTTGCATCCAGATCGAAAGATGTCATTGGGCCCCTCTACGCATCACTCATCAGACCCATCATAGAGTACAATGCTCCATTTGGGATCTACCTTACAAGACACCTGCAACAACTGGAAAGACCACAGAAGTACCTCACCAAGAGGATCACTGGCCTCAAGCAGATGCTCTATGCAGCTCGACTGAAGAAAGTCCAGCTGTAATCGGTTGCATACCGCCTACTCAGAGGTGATCTCTGCCTGATGTACAAGGCCATGTCCAACCCAGAATTGATGGGCATGCTCCACCTAAAGAAAACCATATCCTCTCAAGCCACATGCTCCAGGGATCTAAACCTCACCACAACAATAAATAGGACATGCTGGAGGGATAGATTCCTGTCCCAGAGACTTCCCATGCTCTGGAACAAGATTCCAATCTACATTAGGCAGAGCTCCTCACTAACCCTCTTCAAGAGAAACCTTGACGAGTGGATGGGAAACAGAAATTTTACCCCAGGAATCACTTCAATGGCTCTGCTGGGCAGAGTTACAGGGAACTAATCTAAGGGGGCAGCAAAAGCCAACACATTCCAGCTAGGCTTATAAATGTCTTCAGGCAGATAGCCTAGTACCTACCTATGAACCTATGAACCTATGTTTGGGGGCTGTATTCCCCCATTATTAGCTTTGTCCAAGTGTTTTGTGCTAAGATGTTGAGAGCTATGGTGAGAACTGAATTCACTAAATGATAGCCATTTAAGTTTCAGTCTTCCCATGTTTCAAGAAACAGTTGATTTGGCATAGTGGTATGTTGCTCTGACTGTCATGCACATATTCCTGGGTTCAAGACTTGACAGTGAAATGCATGGTAGTAATGCAGTATTTTATTCTAGCAACTTTCCAAGATTATATGAGCAATGTTTAAAATGTGTCCCTGGTTTTTGAGCTTTGGCTTTTTACAGATTACTTGTACTGCAAAGTTGAAAGATACAGTTGAGTGTCAAGTGGATTTTACACGGAGCTGAGAGCTTCAGGGGAAGATAAGTTTAGTGCTGCTTATGCTTAGTTGGCTTGCATTGTTAATAGCACAACAGGTAGTGTACTTGCTTTTGATGTAGAAGGCTGTGGGTTCTACTCCCACAGTATGTAGATACATTGCTGATACTGTACCTTACTGTGTTGGACATTTAAAAGGGGTGGATGCTGAAGTCCTGAGAATGTCCTCTTTGGTAGAGATGCCTACTAACTATGAACCTGATATCAGTTTGCCTTCCATTCCCTATTGCAATATTACTAGCTTATCATTTTTTAATGTAAAATAGGCAATTTATTCCTCAAGAGCAACAGGCACTTTATTTGTAAATGAAACCATGAAATATAACGCTGTTTGCTAGCAGCAATCTCTTCATTAGTTATAGATCTCTGTAATGTGGAATTGTTTAGATGACTTTTACTTCTGCAGAGATTGTGCATATTTACTGATACTGGTGAATTGTAGAAGTTTGAGTAGACTTTTATGATGGCAATGTTCTGAATTAGGCAGTTTTGTCATTACTGGTGCACGCATTTTGTTTCATTGTTTACTGGAAAAGTATTCAAAACAATAAATGTAAAACACCCTCTAACAACTGTACTGTATTGTACAAGGAATATAATTTAATACAAGCCGGAAGGTGCATTAAAGAACACATGTATGATCCTTGTGCAAGGGGCTATGATTTGAAAACAGCCCAAAGTTAATCTTTATCTGCCACTGGCCAGATGTATTTTCTTTGAATATGTGTTTCAATGCTGTTTCAATGAATGTGAGTTTCAAGGTCAGAGAAGTTTTAATGCTAAGTCTGTTTTCATTGGGAGACTGCATTGCTTTGTTTAGCAGATGTCTATTAGTGTTTGTGCTGTAAAATGTAAAATAAAACTTTTAAATGAAATCCAAATAATCATAAAACTAAAACACTATGCACATTATAGTGTTTATGGTAAATTGGGTGAAATAGCCAAATAATGGGACATTGGATTGGCTTCAAGGGGGGCAGCCCCAGTCGATCAAACTCAAAGACAGCCCCAGCTGAACTATACCTCTAAACTGTCCAGAGTTTTGCAGCATAAATAGATTTTTGCTTCTTATTTTTGGTTTGTTCCTCATACAATTTGTGTTTTTCTGGCAAATCATTGAGGAATTAAGTCACTAAATAATGACAGACGAGTTTTAGACTTCATACCCTTCAGAAAAATTAATGCTAAAGCAAGACCTGTTATTCTGTCAACTGTCTAAGTTTATACAAGAGCAATTTTTAGTACTGTTTGTATGTTCCCCCAATATATTTGGCCTTGTCTAGATTTCCTGTGTTAAGAGGGTGAGAGGTACGTGCAAATAAATTGCTTTATAGAATTAGATATATCCAAACCTCTCCACTGTCCCCAATTTTGGCTCAAAGTGTTGCTCTCCCCTAATAATCCCTCTGCAAAATGGCAAATTTGGAAGAAATCATGGAAGGTTTACAATTAATAAGTAATTGTAATGATCAGAGTTATAGATTACTTTTAATTTCACAAATGCATGTAGATTCTCTTATTTTGTCAGCTGCACAAGTTAACAGTATTTATATTAAAAAAGCATCCCTTCTTTGACAGATTCCCAGCTGTAGTGTGTAGCTATTTTATATTTTTGCATCACATTTTGGTCTGTTTTTCATAAAATTGTGTTTTTCTTGCAAATTAGTGGCAAATCATTAAAGATTGAAGTTAGAAAATAATGACAGACATTTGAGTTTCAGATTTCATACCCTTCAGAAAATTCATACTAATGCAAGACCTACTATTCTAAGTTTGTAAGAGCAATATTTAAAATTGTCCTTATTTTTGGGCCTTTGTCCTACTTCTATTTATGGTTTTGTCCAGATTTCTTGCTCTGAGGTTAAGAGGTATGACAAATGTGTCAGGGACATCACCATCAGCCAGAGACATTTCAAATTGTGACATACTTGTACCCCACTCCCCCATGTAGTGACTCTGGATGTGTCCAAGCAAGGCAAGGAGCAGTTATGCAGTGTAAGTGTGCAGAGTATCCCTCCATCCAAGGTAGGTACAAGTACTACAATGGCTTTTCATCTGTCCTTGGTTTTGCAGAATGTTATGATTTTCTGTCATATTTTTATACTGTTGATTTATGCTTCTTATTCAGAAAATGCATGTTGTTGCAGTACCTGTTGGTCTGTGTTTAACTAGCAATGCTTTAATGACCATCAGGTAAGCTTGTCTGAGATTGTAAGCTTCAAGTAAGTTTAATATGCATACTGTTAAAGAATTACCAACACTGAAAGCCTTTTTGTTGTAAAACCCTTTTTGTTGTCGCTATGCATTGAATATTTACATAACTAGATAGCATATAAGCCTTGGGTATTGAAATACATATGTAGAATTTGTAATAAAGGACAGGATTACAGTATTTTCGGAACCCCATTACATTTGTTGGAGATTTGCAGTCATCTTTGCAGGTTTTACACGTAAACTAAACCAAATGCCAATCTATCATGTGTGGTCCATAACCTGTGCAAAGCAATTTATCTTAAGCTTGTTTCTTGTTTGCTGTTCATTTTTCACTTTGATCATGTTTTTCTCATGAAAAAAGTAGATAGTTGTTGTTAGGCAGCAGGCCTTTTTTGGATAAGAAACATTTTTACAAGTGGGGGTATCACAGAGACTGCTACTTTCAGCATGTTACTTAGTACTTTTTTAAAGCTGAATATAAATTATAATTAGAACTGCAGTGCAAGGAGAAGTGGTTTGAGTTGAGTGCTGCTTGTTTTTTTATACTTGATCTTGACTGGCATTCCAGTAATGCATTTAAAAAGTAATTTATTTTTTCATGTCTCACAACCTTTTTGTTTCCATCTAGATATTAAGTAAGCTGTCATGTAGCCGATGCATTGAAATATTTTTTTTTGTTCTACACTTTATTTTGTCTTGATTGGACTCTCATAATGATGGTTTGGCACCCAGGGCAGCATATTTAATTAAAGTCCCAGTTTTTGCGGTTTTTATCATAGCTCCACCCCTTTCTAGTTGACCACGCCCCTTCTCATTGGACCCACCCATCCAGCTATCTCCTGCAGCCCCCCCCCTTGATTTGAAGTCACCAGCTGCCACTGTTCTAGCCAATTATAAGAAGTAACTAAACATGCTGATGGGCTTGGCCAGTTTAGATAATATGAATTATTTGACAAGTTAATGTGCAGTTTTATTAATAAACTCCTACAACATGATGTAACTCTACAACAAGCTAGATTTTCTGAGTTTGAGCAAGATGTAACTTAATATGATCAAAAGCATTATTATGTAAAGTTAAAGGGTAATAATGGACCATGTCAGACTAATGGGACCAGAAGCATGTAGACTGTATTTGCTGGGATTAGAAGAAAGTATGACATTGTGTAAGGAAATGATTTTCTAGCAACTCTAACAAATTTCTGATTCATTCTGATGTTCTGCTTTATCTAGTTATACTACAGATGAAACTACTTTTGATATAGTGCTCCAGGGCTTAAAAGCCATAAACTATACAATCTAATTATCCCAGTGCGAAAGAAAGCCTTAGAATTAACAAACCCCAGGAAACAACTCATGGCTCAAGGACATCATGAACAAGAAGTTTATTTAATAAATAGAAGCTTTTGCACAACAGTACTTCCTCCGAGGTACTAAAAATATATTATATTTGAGGAAGCACTGTTGTGCAAAAGCTTATATTTATTGAATAAACTTCTTGTTCATGGTGTAATTGAGTTGTAAGTTGTTTGCTACATTGATTTATTATGCTTAAGCACAGCCTTTATCCATTTTGAACTACCAGCCTTTGTTGGATTTAGTTAACCACCCTCTAAGCTAGAGTATGCATCATTTGAAATTCACCTCCACCCACAATACAGCATTTAAACAAATAACTTTTTTTATAACCAGGACCAAAGAAAAAGTATATCCCACCTGCTAGTACTACAGAGGGGTAAATTGTAACTAATCACCATAAGGGGCATCCTCCTCCTTTTGTTGTCAGCTTTTACAGTAATAAACATGGATTATTGTCTCATATTTGCTGACAGATTATCTGTAAAAATTGATGCACCACACTCATATCTTAAAAGAAAGTCTTTCCTTCGACCTCTTTTTTAAAAAAAAATGAAACTTTTAAAAAGTTCCACAGTTTGATGGAAAAGGATGCCAAATGAAATAAAATAGGAACAAAGTTTTACTAATTTTCAGTCTGAATTAAAAGGAAATTAAACTGTGTTGTACAAACATAAATGCTTTAAAGACGTAGACTGATGACATTAGTCAGAATTTTCAGTAGATACAGATCTCCTTGTAATCTTGTAATCTAGTATATCAATATCAATATCTATATCTATAGCTATAGCTATAGCTATATCTGTATCTTTCTCATCTGTCTAGCTGTATGTGTATTGTAAATAACTGTGATTAGTAATTTTGGTTTGTTTTGAAGCACCTTTATTACATTCTTACATTGTAGGCAATGACATAGGTACACATACTATGATAGAAATCAAACCATAGCAAATATGTTTCATTTTCATGTATTATGCATATATGTTTTCTTTTTAACAATTGTCATTCACTTTTGGATTCCATAAATTGCTCAGTTCCTGCCTCCTATTAAACACACCCTGCCTCCTGAACATTATTCTTCATGTATTGTTCCCACAAATGTAATTTATTTCTATACACTTTGGTCCTTTTCAAAAATCCTTCTTCCAGTTCTTTTATCCCTTTTACATAATTCAGTACTTTAATTTGGGGATGCAATGAGTTATCAGATGTTAAAACGTCTCTATAGGGTACTTTGTCAGAACTGTTGGGGATCAAATGGTTGTAACTAAGAAAATGATTCTTTTGAGCTTGGATATAGGATCTGAATTTCTCAGACAATGGCAAGTAAGGCCTTAAAAGTTTAATGGTATTGGCTGCCAAAAAAGCAATTATCAGAAAATGGAAATCAAATCTAACTGTAAATAGTCATAATGCCCCTTTCATTCAGTACCCTGGCCAAGTTTTGCTCTGGTATAATGTATGCTGTTTTGTAGAAGTGCACCTTTATTTCTTTTTTATCCCTTTTGCTAATATGAGGCTTTTATTAAATGTTCTTATGAGGTGTTACTTTCTATTAAATGCTTGGATTGTTTGCTCGTGTCATAGATCTTGTAAGACAGGAATATTTCGAGCATACCATCTATCTGGTTAACAGATACATAAATCGATAGAAAAAAATGAGTTAGCTTCAAGCAAAAGGGGAAGCTCTGAAAATAAAATGCAAAGAGGATCATCATCTAATATTATTATTTTAGTTATTGTACTTTTTTGTAGACCACTGATTCAAATCGGTACAGACCCAGCTCAGGAGCTATTTTTTTCTGGAGTTATAGTGTTGAACAAAGTGCTAACAATATATGCAAAAAGCTTAACAGTATATATCAAATATAAATGAAAACCATTTAACATATATAAATGAAAGATAATATAAAGGTTAACACTGCATGAAACACAGATGAATTTAATATTAACATAGTTTGTTATGAAATTTTTACTCAAACAAATGCTTTGCAAATGATAAAATAGTTCCTGAAGTATTTACTCATTTATGAAAATAGTTATAAAGTCTTAGAAAAAGAAGAGAAGGGAGAAGAAAAAATATTTTATTCAACTTATTGATAAGACATACTTTCATATTTGTAGAAGAATGTGGAGGTGCCCTAGACACGCTTAAATCTTTGTTTATGGAGTCAAGTTATTTGTGAAGCATTTGTACTGGCCTTTATCTAGCAGTATTTTTTTCATACCGATCTAACTTTTTGATATGAGTTACGTTTTTTTTAATGATGCAGGCAGTGATCTCAATACTTTGGTGGATAATGTGGAAAAATGTAGTCATTGTGGTCGATTTTTCCTTGGATGTTTGCAGTGCTGGGTTGTGTTATTATGAAGAGACTTGAGAAAGAGAGATACTGTAATTAGTTTTCAATAGTGATAGCCTACTGACTTGGCTGGGAAAAGATTCAAATTTTAAAAGTTTAAAGAAGGAAGAAGCTACAAGAATATTTATGTATTTATTAATTATCAGGATAGTCCAGCTTGGTAAGAAAAGCTCTTTTCAACATATTATTCTAATACATAGAGTTCTAATAAAAGCAATAAAAATAGAGAAAGCATGCAATAATATGCCGAATTCTGATAAAACACTACATTAAGAATCAAACAAATGCTGTAATGGCTAATACACAAATTTTTAAGGAAAACATTTCTGTCTTCTGCTGTATCAGACACCATTTTGCCTTGTCTAGGAGTGAACAGTAACACTCAAGATGAGGGGGGTAGAGTAATGAGCTGATAGATTCAGATGGAAGGTATTTGGACAGTGAAAAGATTTTTCTTAGAGGATGCTTCTATTATTGGTAGCCCATACTTCATTTGTGTAAACAATATTCTCTTTTCTAGAATAATTTTGCCTGTAGAACAAAGAGGACATAGAAAAGATGTCTATCCCAAAACAGGAGTTTGTGGATTTTTGCTTTTATTTGGTCAACGTGTTAATGGAAATTGAACATTTTGTCCGAGTCAACATCAGATATTTTTGTTCTTGGGTAGCCTCTATTGGTTGTTAATTGTTATCTATAATATGTCAGTTTGATGACAATGAAGAATGTTTTGTTTTTCACACAGTAACATGGCATTTGTTTTTTTTCTGGGAATCAGAAGGAATTCCATACTTTAAAATCAATATGCAATTGATTTAATATCAGTTTCTAGTTGTTTGATTATAGTGGGTTTACGGCTAGATTTGTCTATAACAGTGTTAATTGGTAGTTTATGTAAATCAGTAGAAAGTTCATTGATTATAATAAGAGAAAGTAGAAGGGGGGTTAACTCAGAGTCTTGAGACACCCATTGAACTAGGAGGAGCAGTGCCTAATATTGAGATGCATTTTTTCACAGACTGGCCTGTTTGACATGTATTCTTTGAACCAGAGAGAGGCTTGAACTACAGTCTACAGCTCATAGGGTGCCAAGTAGCAGAATATGATCATCAAGATTAAATGTTTTAGTTAAGTCGATAATTAGAAGGACCAGTTTGTTTGGTTTTGCCCATGGAAGTGAGGAAATCTTCTTTCAGACTCCAAAATGTAGTACATGTACCATAACTAGTTCAGAAACCATAATGGTAGCTGGGCAGGATTTGATGTCTTTTTAGGCAGGAAGGCAACTCACAACTTTTTATAGTATCTTTCCTAGTGTTTGGAGAATAGATATTTGTCTATAGTCAGTTGTGCAATTTAGATTTTTTGTACTTTGGGAAGGGGTTTAACTGCTTCTATTATCAAATGGTATGTATGTCTGCTATGGGAAAGTGAAATGTTAAACATGTAATGTGTGGGGTCTATAATATGATCTTTACATTTACTCCACCATGGGTGAAGGTTATTTGATCCTGCTTATGAAGCAATTGGAATATAGCTGAACAGGGTCTCTAGTTCTATTTTTAATATACCAGAAATAGAAAGGGATAAATGAATGGGGTGAAAATGTGTTTAAGGGATGTTCAGAAGTGACACAAGTGCTGTATAAATCTGCATGAAGTTTAGCCATTAGTGGTGTGGAATAAATATATACATATGTTTATATATTTTTGTTTTCAAGGATGAAACCATCTCCAGATTTTTTTTTTAGCTGGGAAAGGGAGTAGATTAATTAAACCAAGAGACTGAGAGAATAATGCTTTGTGCTGTGTAACTGCTTTTTTGCAGTGTTTTAAAGAAATATAATTCTGCTTCATTTTTCAATGTAAGTAGACTGTTTTCAGTGTTCTCAGCTTAGACATCTGAAATGTTTTATAGTTATTTTATTATCCATTTGCTTGGATTAGGTTTTTTGCAGTCTCATAATAATGGGAAGGGTTTATCCTGAAGATTTATAAGCATGTTTATAGAGATACTAGCTGCTTGGTTTAGGTTCTTATCCTTATAGTACAAAAGACCAGTCTTTAGCAATAAAATGTACTCTTAAATTCTGTTTTATTGTGGTTAAATCTAAAGGATATTTTTGTGACTGAGGATTGTGCTAGGGTTTATAAAGGAAAAAGTAACTGGACAGTGGATCGCTCAGTGTTGATGTGTAAGTAAAACTAACAGATAAATTGCTGGTGATGTTAGAAATATAGGGCTCTAGAAATAAATTGTTGTCAGGTTTGAAGTTTGGCTGCTAGAATATCTCACAGTTTGAACCAAACATTAGTCAGGAAGGAAATTGTTAGTATAATTTATGGAAGGACATTGAATATTAACATTAAAGCCATTATTTCATTGTGGCTTTCTGGAGGGGAGGCAAACATTTGACAACAGTAACAGAACAATGCTGATCCAGGGGGAAGCAGAATATAAAAATACTGCTGTTAGTGGTTTTGATGCAGAGAAAGCATTCAACAGAATAAGCTGGGATTTCATGAGTAGGGCAATGGAAGCATTTACATTCTCTGATACAGTAATAAGGTTAATTAGGAGGATATGTGAGGGACTGGAGGCAAAAATTAAGTGGAAGGGTTCCTCACTGATAAGTTGCTTCTGAACAGAGGAACCAGGCATGGGTGCCCTCTTTTCTCTTTGTTATCTGTGTTATATTTAGATCCATTAGCAGAAAAATATAAGGGACACAGAAATTCAAGGATAGAATTGATATGGTAATCAAGAACAGTTGGCTTTATCTGCAGATTATATTTTATACATGATAAGACCAGAAAAGGAAATCTCTGTGTTGTGGGACATTTTGAGATAGTTTCAAGTCTTTTCAAGATATAAAATTATTAATAAGGACAAAACAAAGCTATAGCTGTAAATTATCTACGCACACATGCATTGGTTCAGGAATACCCATATTTATGTTGATACAATAAAATGAGGTGTTTAGGAGTACAGATTAAAAATAATTCTGTTATGGCAGTTAAGGATATCTGGGAAGATATTAAACAAAAGATAATATAGCAACTAAGAAACTAGAAGCTCTTGTTTTGGGGTATGGATAGCAAGAGACAAACAATGACAACATTTTAGTCCCTTTAGTTTTATATAGAGGTCAGGCATATTTTCAACCAGAGATGAAGTTGTGGATAGTAATTAATAAAGAGTTGAAGAGTTTTATCTGGGAGAGAAAAAGGCAAGGCTCAAGTGGGATACATTGATCCTTCTAATAGAAAAAGGTGGTTTAGGATTACTTGGGATATTTTAGAGCTGCACTCTTTAAGCTCATATACATAACACAAGCAGAAACCTTTAATTTAAAGTTTAAATGGATGATGATGAAGCAGGAAGGAAATTCAAGAAATAAGGATAGAGTGAGGATTTCTATGCAGATTCTTAAACATAATAACAACAGCCATACAGAATATTACATTCATAAAGTAGCAGAAAGTATTCTAAGAACTAAGCCAACAAGAACCTGGAGAAAGGAGATTTTGCCGATAGGGATGACTGCAATTATGGGTACAGAGAATAGGCAAGAGGGGGCTGCTAATTACTGGAGAAAACTGTCAAAGGAACCAAGGTATTGGGAACAAATAACTACAGAGGGAAAGGTAATAGAATGGGAAGAAGCCAATAAGACATTTGGACTGCAGGCTAGAGGCTGCGTTCCCAATCAGAGATTGATATTAGAGTTTAGGCAAAAAGAAATGGAAAGGAGAATCCTAACTGCTAGACATGGTCTGGTAGATTTTTTAATCTAGAACAGAAACTGCTGTTAAAAAGGGTTAATTAGTAGGGAATATAAAATATTGCAGGATAACTATATGAATCAATCAGAGGAGGTTAGAAAAGATTGGGAAGACAGAATGGATAAGTCAGTCACAAAGAAACAATGGGAGGACATGTGTATGGCTCCCAGATATGAAACAAAATCTAGAAGAGTTAAGATTTTTGCTAGGAAGTGTTTGCACATGTATTTTATACCACAATCGGACTCCAAATAACTTTTCCTTAGGTAGATGGCAAGCATTGGAGGTGTGATAGGAAAGACAGAGGTAACAGGAAACATATGTTTTTAGGAGTGTAATAAATTGGCAGACTTTAAAAGTTTAACTAAAACAAATGGCCCAAACCTCACCAAACCAGTAGAAAAATGTAGAAATTAACCGGACTTCAACGTGAATAAAATACTATTATTTTTATAAGTTAAAACACATCACATAAGCGCTTTCATCTCTCATGGAGACTTCTTCAGATAAAATACACTCACATTCATCATCTTATTTATAAACCAGCTGAAATTCATCAACCAATCATGAAATGCTAGTAATTAAAACATTTCCTGTGTTAAAGGTATACAAACCTATCACAATCATAAGTACTTGCAAAAACATTTTTCAAAATAAACTAAACTATGAAACATAAATAAAAATACATAAAAATCATGTTGAATTCCTTTAGAATTTATGTTAACAAATTTGCTTTTTCACACAGTATGGGTTTGAGAGATAATTGGTCATTCAGACCTGGGAGGGATGATGCATTTAGTTGCAACTGCCAGACAAGTTCCCTTTTTAACAAATGTCTTTGCCAATCACCACCACTGGAATGAATCTGCACTTTTTCCATTATACTAAAGCTAAGCTTAATAAAGTTACTACACACAAAAAGAGTGCCTGTACAATGCATTAACTTCCTTTTTCTTCCTGATCTCATAAAGGTGCTCATAAATTCTCGATTTCAAAGCTCTCTCTGTCTTTCCAGCATAGTATCCTGAGCAACTGCCACATTTAGCTAGGTACACTAGGTTGTTGGTATTACAATTCCCTTTCAAAAAGGAAACTTTGGTGTGCAAAACATTGTCCAAAAACATTGTTTTCTCTTTCATAATGTACATACAATATGCACAACTACTACAAGATGTAGTACCAGCACCAACATTTTTCTCTGTTTAACATTTTCTAATTATGTTTAAAGTTCCTGTCAGTTTTGCTTACAAAAAGGGGTTCAGGCCCAGCCAACTGGGAAACTTCATTATTAACCTTAAAAATACTCCAGTTCTTCTTTATAACTTCCCAAATATCTTGGGAATAAACATTATGTTCCAATAATAGGGCTTTTTTGTATTTGTTGTCTCCCTTATTCTTATTTTGATTAGTATAATCCATCCCTAACAGGGGTGGATACTTGGTACCCCAACCTTTCCTTACTTCTTCAGTGGTTACTTTAGGTTTACATATTCTTGGGACTTTCTGAGTATTAGTTACTTGGATGTTAAGATTTCCCAATGGCACAACAAATTCATTTCCAACCTTTATAGGAAAGAAACCTTTTGTAATGCATATCTGCACTAGTGTAGCAACCATCCGTACCATCAGAAGAAAGGATTGGTAAAGGGTCAGGCCATAAGGGTGGCAAGAATGACCTCTGATATTAAAGAACTGTGATATTAAAGAAGTTTGACATACTGAAGAAAATGTTTATAGAAAGGAAATATCCCCAGAAGATGGTGGATAGTATTTTTGAAGAAGTAAGGAAAGGTTGGGGTACCAAGTATCCACCCCTGTTAGGGATGGATTTTACTAATCAAAATAGGAATAAGGGAGACAACAAATACAAAAAAGCCCTAGTATTGGAACAAATGTTTATTCCCAAGAGATTAGGGAAGTTATAAAGAAGAACTGGAGCATTTTTTAGGTTAATAATGTAGTTTCCCAGTTGGTTGTGCCTGAACCCCTTTTTGTAAGCAAACCTGGTAGGAACTTTAAACATATCTTAGAAAATGTTAAACAAATAGATAAAAATGTTGGTACTGGTACCACATCTTATGGTAGTTGTGCATATTGTATGTACATTATGAAAGAGAAAACAATGCTTTGGACAATGTTTTGCATACTAAGGTTTCCTTTGTGAAAGGGAATTGTACTACCAACAAACTAGTGTACCTAGCTAAATGTGACATTTGCTCAGGATACTATGTTGGAAAGACAGAGAGAGCTTTGAAATCAAGAATTTATGAGCACTTTTATGAGATCAGGAAGAAAAAGGAAGTTATGCATTGTACAGGCACTCTGTTGTGTGTAGTAACTTTGATAAGTTTAGCTTTGGTATACTGGAAAAAGTGCAGATTCATTCCAATGGCGGTGATTGGCATAGACATTTGTTAAAAAGAGAACTTGTCTGGCAGGTGCAACTAAATGCATCACCCCCCCCCCCCCCAGGTCTGAACGACCAAGTATCTCTCAGACCCATACTGAGTGAAAAAGCAGATTTGTTAACATAAATGTTAAAGGAATTCAACATGATTTTTATGTATTTTTATTTATGTTTCATAGTTTATTTTATTTTGAAAAATTTTTTTGCAAGTACTTGTGATTGGGATAGGTGCTTTGTATACCTTTAACAAAGGGAAGTTTTTAAGTACTAGCATTTCATGATTGGTGGATGAACTTCAGCTAGTTTATAAATAAGATTTTATTTATCTATTTATTTATTGACATTTGTTAACCGGGTTTGTCGAACTGGGCTTGTGGCCCATTTTCAGTGGAGACCCGAGGAGAAAAGCTCCAGTAATACATTTTAAAACAAGTACAATTTTAAACAATATTGATATAATAGCAGTTATAGCAAAACAATTCACATATGTTGAGTTACATGCATAAAGTTAAGTTGCATTAAAAAGAAGCTAAGTAACAATTTTACATTGATATATTTCAATAGGTCAACAATAAACATTTTTTGTTTGTATAAAATTATGCAAATGCATAGTAGACACATTGGAGAGAGAGGTGTGATGAGGTACTAAGTATGGTCCTTTTGAGGGTACATAAAGGGAAGGAAGACTAGGTAGGGTCATGGCAAGGGCAGGTTCTGGAATTGAGAAAATAAGCTTTTAGTTCATTTTTAAAGTGTGAGGTGTGGGAGATTGAACGAAAGTCAAGGGGAAGTTTGTTCCAAGCATGGGCAAGGGAGTGTTTGTAGAGTAGTTTGCCTATTGACCTTTTTGGGTGGTAGATATCAAGTAATTGTTGGTTAGAAGTATGGAGGGTCCGGGATGGGAAGTAGATGGAGACTAAGGAAGATAGAGATGGACAGAAGGAGGGTTTATAAAGAATAGAGTGTAGCATATGAAATTGATAAGATAGCAGAAACTGGGGAAGTTCAAGCCATTGAAGAGAGTTTAAAGAAATGCAGTGGTGTGAGTTGTATGGGGAGTTAGTAATGAATCTGGCTATTTTATGGTAAGTCTGTTGCAGTTTGTTTAGAGTGGAGGCTTGGATATTGGTACGAACTGGGACGGCGTATAAGAGGAAGGGGGGAGGAGGAGTGCCTGGCCCAGGGTAAGTCTAGATTCAGGGATTAGGAATTTTTTGTTCCGATATAGCAGACCTAGTTTCTGGTTTGTTTTTTTATACATTGGCATATTTGTAGGTTGAACTTGAGTTTGTCATCGATAATGACCCCTAGGAGTTTTGTGTGGGTGTCAGGTTGGATATTTGTATTGTTAGAAGATGTAATAAAAAAGGAGGTTTTGTGAAGAGAAAGAGAACGAGGAAGTAAAAGTAGGAGTTTGGTGTTTTTGGGATTTAGGATCAATAGGTTGTGAGAGAGCCATTTTCAGTGGATAGTAGGGCCTGTTGGGTCAGGGAGTGTAGTTCAGGAATGTTATTTGAGATGGATATAAGTGTAGTCGTTGGCATACTGAATAAGGGAGGATTCTTTGCATGTGGTGTAAAGATCATTGGTGAAGATGTTAAACAAAAGGGGTCCCAAGATGAAGCCTTGGGGAACACCAGTGGAGATGGGAAGGAAAGGTGAGGAGGATGAGAGGCATTTGACAGATTGTTCCCTGCCAGATAGGTAACTATTAAACCAGGCAAGTGTGGAGGGGGATAGGTGGAGATTTGCGAGTTTGGATAGTAGTAGAGGATGAGAGACAGTATTGAAGGCTTTGGAGAGATCTAGGAAGAGACAGGAAATGAGTTTATTGTTGTCTAGGGCCTCTGCAATGATATGAGTGAAGGAGAGGAGGGCAGTGGTGATGCTGTGGTGAGGACAAAATCCATGTTGGGTAAGGGTAAGTAAGTGGTGTGTGAGGAGGTGATTGAGAAGCTGTGAGTGAATACATTTTTCTAATCTCTTCGAGAGGGGGGATAGAATGGCAATGGGTCGGTAGTTTGAGGGGTCAGTGGAGTTTCCACCTTTATGAAGAGGGATAGTGAAGAAAGATTTCCAAAGGGTGGGGACAGTTGATTTCAGAATAGATTGATTAATTATTATAGATACAGGATAGGCAATTGAGTCAGCAGCAAGTCTGAGGAATGTAGGAGAAAGATTGTCAGTAGAAGGAGAGCAAGGTTTTAGCTTGAGTAGTAGAGATTTGATGTAAGTAATGGGAACTGGCTCAAAAGAAAACAAAGTTGTGTTAGTGGGACTTGGAGAGGTGGGTGTCGAAGTAGAGTTTGGCTTAAAGGTTATCAGATTTTAGGTGGAAGAGATAAAGTGTTTATTCAGGAGGGTAGCTGTTTCCTGAGAGGAAGAGATAGGGTATGGGGTGGGATTAGAGGGCTTTCCAGGATAGAGAATGTTGTTGAGAGTTGACCAAAATTGTTGAGGATTGGATTTGTTGTTAAGCTGAGCATAGCTATAGTATAACTTTTTGTCATTAGTTGTATGTTTTTTGCAAGGTTCCTCAGTTGCCTGTATTTCTGAAGAAAAGGTGGTTGTTTAGTTTTAGTCAAGGTTTTCCAAGCATGATCTCTTTGTTTCATAAGGGACCTAGTCTCTTTGGAGAGCCCGGGAGCATGGTTTGATTTTACTCTGATCTTCCTAGAGGGAGCTAAGGAGTTTAGAGTATTCATGAAGTTGCTATTGAAAGTGCTTACAGCATCGTTTAGGGGGAGGTGTTTTAGAATGGGCCAATCTATGTTGTGGAGAATGGAGTTAAATTCTGATGAATTGAAAGTCGATAGTTTTCAACAGTCTTTGATAAGGTGGGGTTTAGGAATATGGGAGTAGTGTCTTAAGATGGTGGTAGGGAGATGATCACTGAGGGAGTCAGGTAAGGTGGTGGGATTGTGGTATTGGTGGGGGGAATTGGTAAGGATCCAGTCTATGATGGAGCTGGAAGAGGAATTTTTATGGAAGCGAGTGTGAGATGTTATAAGTTGGTGGAAGCCGTGTAGGTGGATACTGACTTGGGGGGAGTCAGTTGTGAGTTTGGACCAATCAATGTTGACATCACCAAGGATAAGTATCTCATATGGTATGTTGTGGGAGAACCAGGATAGGATGTTTTCAAGAATGGGCAGATTGTTACCAGGAGGAAGGTAGATAGAGGCAATTGAAAGTTTTTTGTGGGTATTCAGATGGCAGTTAAGGATGATAATTTCAGCTGGGAGGAAGTCAGGAATTGGGGAAGGGTATGGTGAGAGGTTAAGAATGTTTGAGTAGAGGATGGCCATGCCACCACCTTTTTTTACAGGTCTATCAGATCGGAAGATATTATAACCTGGTGGGAGTATTTCACTATTTGAGATGTGTGGCTTGAGCCAGGTTTCAGATAGGGAGAGAATGTGAGGGTTATTGAGAGCTATCCATGAGTGCAGCTCAGTGACTTTATTTGCTAGACTCTGAATATTCAATGCGTAAATAGTTAAGTATTTGGATGGAGATGATTGTTGTGACTGAGGTTGGTGACTGTTAAAGGAGTAAGATGGGGGCAGTGTAGAGGTAGTTTTGGGGAGAGAAGAGGGGCCAGGGTTGGGATGGATATCTCAGAACAAAGTAGGTTTTTAGTGAGGAGAGAGTGTGCAGTAGATGCTAGATGGAGTTTGTTTAGTTTTGACTTAGCTTTGTGGGAAGGTTTAAAAACCTGTATTATGGATAGTTTATATAGACTTGAGGTAGAGGTAGTAAAGAGATTAGGGGAGATAGTAAAAGATGAAGTAGTTGGATATATGTTGTATGAGTGAAAAGATGGTGAACATAGGAGTGGGTCAGAGAGATTGGAGTGGTAAGAGGTGGAGATAGAGAGAATAAGGAGTAGTGTAGAAGATATTAGAAAATAATACATGCTAGAATAAAATATGGTCAGATAGAGTAGGTAGAGAGACAGTGGTATAGATGAAGTGGTGTTGACAAGATTGACAGATTTTGATGAATGTGAGTGCATTTATCTGAAGAAGTCTCCATGAGAGATAAAAGTGCTTATGTGATGTGTTTTAACTAATAAAAATAATAGTATTTTATTCACGCTGAAGCCCGGTTAATTTCTAGACTTCAAAAGTTCCCTGCAGAGTACTCTGTCAGAAATATTGGGTGAACAAACTGGGGTAACTAAGGAAATTATTTTTTTAAGCTGGGACACTGCATATGAATTGACTAGACATAGTAAAGCCCTTGTTAAGTTTAATTCTGGTAGCTGCCAAAAAAGCAATTACTAGACAATGGAAAGCAATTTGTATACCAACTGTATCTGAAGTATTGAATATTGTAACAGAGATAAAAGAACTACAAGTATGATGTTTAGAAAAGGGTAGAAACAAATTATATAGAAAAATGGAAATTGTGAGAACAATACATGCATAATAATGTTTTTGAGGAGGAGTGAGGCTTAAGGGAAGGTAAAAATTGATTAATTTATGTAATGCTGGATTGATGATAATTATACAAAAATATATATGATGTATAATGTTTGCAACTAAGAAAATGCTAATATTTTTTTTTCTTATATATAATTGCATGTTTGGCTATGTCTTAGAGATAATTCAATAAATGTGTTAAAACATTAAAGTGATCATATATGATGCTATATTTTGTAGGGAGAGGTGGCATGCAGAAGTTATAAAATAAGGTTTTGTCATTTTTATCCTGGGAAAAGTGGTGTTGGAAGCATGCTAATGCTTGGTATAGAAGGAGTGGCATTTTGATGTCACTATTAATAATTAACCAGTTTGAGTCAAAGTTCTTGATGGAGGTGGATTGAGCACAGATACTAATTTGAAGTCTTCCTTTGTGAAGAATCAAAGATATTATTTAGTCTGGCATTATAAATATATTTGTATCCAGAGAAAATGATGATGGGCTAGTTTGTAATCTTTTTACCCATGATTTTGTGGTAACAACTATGTCGGGGAAGTTTGCATGAAGAAATGCTATAATCCATTCTAATGTATTTATCACACCTCCTGCTTTTAAGAGGCAACAAGTAGGAGGATTTCAACAGTTTGTGGAGTGGTCAGTTACCAGGGTCTGCTTTTATAGTACCATGCATTAATAGTAGAAAAATGATAGAATATTTATAGAGGGATTTGGGATGACCATTTACATTGAGTTCTAGAATGTACATTTTAATGAAAGTGCATCTTTATCTATGAAGGGTGCCTTAATGATAATTTGGATGGGAAATTTACAAGCCAGTTCTAGATGAACTTCAATGTAATACTGACATTAAGGAAAAATGGAAGCTTGAAATACATACTTCTAGGATAGTACTAGTTATACTGGAGCTTTTGGGTAGGCATTCATAGGGCAGGAAGACGAATGTAGAAATTACTATTAAGAATATGAATGGTGATATCATGGCAATAAAATACAAGGGAAAAATAGAAGATGTTTGTAAGTAAAAGTGGTTGAGATTTATTAAAAATATATATTTTGTCAATTTATAAAGATAGTACGAGAATGTAGTTTCTCCCTTTATTAATTTCTCGAAAGGTTTTTAGTTTCTAATGCCATGATGAGTATGGACCCCTTTTTAAGTCAATTAGGATTACAGTTCATGAAATTAGTATTCTTTCAGTCATTGATGTTAGCCAGGATTGCTCCTGTTATCACTTGCAAGGTATGTAGAATTGCCTCCTTATGCAGTTTATATGCAGTAAAAGCACTGATAGTATATTTAAGGACAATTGTAAATTCTTTTTTATTAGATCTGTTGCTCCTTTCTTCCACAGTGCTCTGATTTCTGCTGTTAAAAGATGATTAGGTACAGTAAACTCTCAGTTAACAGGCACCCATGGGGATTGGAAGATTCCGGATAACTGTAGTTTCTGGTTGTTTGAGAGTTACTATTAAAAATAGGCCTGACTAATGCTGAACCTTATACTATTTGTTTGGTTTGACTTGTTCTCTGATTGGGGAGTGAGAGAATGTATTCCTGTATTCCTTTTTAAAACTCTAAAGCTCTAAAAACGTAAGGTATGTTTCTGTGTGGGGAAAACAGAAAGTGCAACACATGAAAATTGTACTGTATTTCTTTTATATTTTTTTGCCGGTTGGTTGAGTTCCGGTTAACTGAGAGTTTACTGTATTAATGAACATTTCTGTGTTAAACTTGGACAGACTGCACATTGTTTTGTAAACATGCTATTGAAGTGGATGTGGGAGATGTCTGGTTGCACAGATTTGGAGATGGTCACTGAGAGAGTCTAACATTGTACTTGTGATGGTGAATTTGCTGGGGTCTGATACTAGGATCCAGGCTAGTAAGGAATTTGATCTCTTGCTATAATGTATGGGGCTATTAATTTGTTGTGTAAAACCATATAATTTCATGTTAGATGTAGGAGAGTTAGAGGTTAACCAACCAACTGATATTGACATCACCTAATAGTATTTTTCACCCTTGAGTCAGTTATCACAGAGAGCAATCAGTTTATAGTTGATACCAAACATTTATCAAGGAACCACAAAGTAGAGCAGCCTTTCTTTCATTTACTGAGTGCAGAAACAAGGAAAGTAGGGAGACTAATTAACTGGCATACGCAGTGTTAATCTATTCGTCAAGAGATGGGACAGTGGCACACTTACTAATTGGTCCTTAGAATGCAAGGACTACTCCTTCAGTAGGAATGTCACAGCCATTTTTCAGCACAAGACAGACATAGCAGCAAAAAACACCATACTCCTCCAGCGAACCACAGCAGCAAAAGATGGAAAACTGAGCAGTGTTGACAAAAAATAAAAAATAATTTCCAACAGCACAAAGTGTAATGAAACTATACACTTCAATAGATCTAAGTGCTTTCATCTTCGATACAAAGACTTCATCAGAGATAAAACAAAATGCAAAGTGCAACTCCTTATATAATAAGCAAATACCAATGATAAACATCAGTTAATTGGACGTTCTAATAATTAACCAGAATACATACATTTCTACGACACTTAAATACATTATTTTTAATACAAAAAAAAAATACATACTAAAACCAATATAGAATAACATGTTATTAACTCAACATTGCAGCCCTGTATTTTAAAATACTATTTAAAAATAACAAGTCATTAAGCCCTGGCTTTGTTGTGGCATTAAGACATATTTGCCACTTTATCTCTTTCTGTTCAAGTAATAACTCACTATTTCCTCCACGTTCTGAACTGTATACTCTGTCAATAATAAAAAACAGAAATCTTTTAAAACCTGGGCATTCAGGTATATGCTTGTGAAGTGCATTGGTCAATTTAGATTTTTTTAATTTCATATACATGTTCATAAATATACTCTTTCAAAGTCCTAGCCATTTTATCTATATAAAATGCCAGACAAAATGTGCATGTTGTTAAATATATATCTTAATGACACAAGAAAGCCAGGGATTAATGAGATCTTATCCTTAAATAGTATTTTAAGATATAGGCTGCAATGCTGAGTTAATAACATGCTATTCTATATAGGTTTTATTATGCATTTTTTTATATATTAAGAATAATGTATTTAAATGTTGTAGAAATGTAGGTGTTCTGGTATTCTGGTATTCTCTATTAAAGTGTGGAGTTTCTTGCACTTTGTGTTGTTGGAAATAATTTTTTATTTATTGTCGACACTGCTCAGTTTTCCACGTTTTGCTGCTGTGTTTCGCTGGAGAAGTATGGTGGGTTTTGCTGCTTTGGCTCTTTAATGGATTTAGCAACTGATACAAGGCAGGCATATATTTGACTAGTTACAGTGAATACACAGCAAAGCATTTCATGTTAAAGTTGCTTACTTTGTACAATGACAATATTCTCAGTGAAAATGTGAGAGGTGGGTCTTATGGCAGAGCTCTGCACTGTGAAGGAAGAAAGTGACTGAGTGGAGGCGGAGACCAACGTGAGAGGAGATTTAGCAATGAGTTCAAATTCATATCTAGATAAACAAGATAAGCAATAATTCATCCTCTAGGTACTGAAATTCAGATCCAGATAAATGAGCTTTAATCAATAATGATATCACAAACAGTTTCTAGACTTTCAAATTCACATCCAAAAGACTGACGCATTCAGTATTATTGCAACAGTCTTTAGGCATGTAAAAAAACAAACAAACAAACAAACAAACAAACAAACAAACAAAAAGAAAAGAGTATAGGGGGCCAACTGACACACATAAATTGGAAAAAGACATAGACTGGAGTGGTTACTAACACTGCATATTTGATGCATTATTAGATGCCATGTTGATGCTACATTTAATGTTGATTAACAGGCAAGACGCTCACATTCTAATCAGCTACAAAAATGTTTTCCAAACCATACAATGAGTAGAAGTAGGGTATCAGAGTGGCATAGTGGGCAGCACTGTTACCTCACATCAAGAGGCTCTCCAGTTCAGTTCTCAGCTGTGGTGCTGTCTGTATGTCCTCCCTGTGTTTGTGGGGGTTTTCTCTGGTTGTTCTGGTTTCCCTCCACATTCCAAAGACATGCAGTAGGTGGACTGACCATTCTAAATTGTCAATAAGTATGAGTGCACATGTGTGTGTGTGTGTGTGTGTGTGTGTGTGTGTGTGTGTGTGTGTGTGTGTGTGTGTGTGTGTGTGTGTGTGTTATGGAAGACCATGGTAGGGGTATGTTTGTTGACCTCATGTGCAAAAATGGAAAAAAGGGGTTTATGGATAGTTGAGCAATGAATGCAGGTATAGATAAAAATAATAATTATATACAGTTATATAATAATAAAGTTCAAACCATCGGGACACCAGACAGTCATTTTATTTGTTTAACATTTGTTTATCAGGAAAGTGTGAGTGGGACAGATCCCATTTTCAGTGGAGGCCTGGGAACAAACACTCCAGACGCTGTCTTTT
>NC_056737.1:755412134-755552134 GCF_019279795.1 Protopterus annectens | reverse complement strand
GCTAGATTTTAAACATCACATAAAAATATATACTCAGTTATTTCCTAAGCTTTTTACCGTTTAAAATTGGTTTTATAGGGATCCTATCGTTCAAACCTGGTGGGGCATCTGCTCTCAACCTAATTATCCATTTTGTTTCATTTTGTTCCGTTCTGTTCCATACATCACCCCTTCTAATAGATGGCAAAAACTTTTGAATCACCATAAATTTAAAACAATGATCTGTAGAAGTTTCAATTATATGTTTAGACAATGCATTTTTAATAGATTTTATTCTTATATTATATATATGTTCCCTCACTCTATCTCTCAAGCGTCTATCAGTTTTGCCCACGTAAAACGCAGGGCATGCACAGCAGGTCGCTAAATAGGCTACGTGCTTAGAATTACAGTTAGCTGAAGGGAGAAAATTGTATTGTAAATTACTAACAGGATGTATAAAAAATCCTGAGGTATTAATATATGGACAAAAGTTACACCTCTGGCATGGTTTTGTGGATTCATAGTCATTCTTATAATGTGCACATGATTCTATACGTCCATAACTACAAAGTATCCTATGTAGATTGGTCCTATTCTTATATCTAAATTTTGGGACATCACCTACTATTTTATTAATTTCTGGATCCACTCTCAGTATGTCCCAAAACTTTTTATACGCATCTGTAATATATCTGTCATCCTGGGTATAATACATACTAATCTGAGTCATTTCTGTCTCTTCATGAACTTTTACAACATTTCCTTTTTCATAATTTTCTTTATCTGCAAAATATGGGGATGCTGTACTTTTCCTTAACGTATCCACTGTAACCATATTTTGTTCAATCTCTTCTAAAGTGTACGCTCTTTCTAATAATTGTTTTTTCAACGTATCCATTTCTTCTCTATACCCTTGGTCTGTAGGATTCATTCTAGATGCCCTCATAGCCTGTCCTTTTATGATGTTCCTAAATATAAAGTTTGGGAGCATACTCGATCTATGTAGCAGAGAGTTTCTATAACAAGATTGTCTATGCACACCTTTACTTAGCAGGCCACAGGGTAGTCTCTCTACATATACATCTAAATAAGAGATGTATTCTTCCGATGCTGACATAGTAAACTTTAAATAACGAGTTAAAGAGTTCACTTGATGAAAAAATGTTTCTAATTCTGAAAATTCAGATCTCCAAATAAAAAACAAATCGTCTACAAAGCGGACGTAAAAACATACGTTCCGCTTATAACTGTCTAAATTAAATAGTTGTTCAATTTCCCAATCAACCATGACAAGGTTGGCATAGCTGTTGGCACAAGATGTGCCCATTGCTACGCCATCCTTTTGATGAAATATCTGGTTGTCAAAGGTGAAAATATTATAACTCAATACCACATTCATCAGTTCACAAATAGTATCAATTTCAATTCTAGTTAAATTCTGGTGTTTCTTTAAACATCTACAAACACTCTCAATTCCTTCCTTATTTGGAATCTGGGTGAATAGTGACTGTACGTCCATAGTTACCATCCAAAATTTATACGTTTCTGGTATATCTTTCATTACATCATATAACATAGTCAAAAATTGTTTCGTATCTTTTAAGACATGTACATATTTATCTACAATAGGTCTCAGTTTGGTGTCAAGATATAATGAAATTGGTTCGGTGACCCAACCTTGCCCCGCAACAGTTTGTCTCATTGGTGGGTTACTCTGATCTTTATGTATTTTTGGTAACCCTTGAATACATGGTATTAGAGGCTCATCAATCAAACAAAATCTGTATAAATCATCACCTATCATACCTAAATCATGGCTATTGTAAAGAAATCTAAATACTTCATCAATAATTTCATCAACTCGTGCATTATTAATCTTTTGATAACATTTTTTATCACTTAACATCTTATTCATGCTTAGTATATATTGCTCAGTATCCATTATAACAATAGGGCCGCCTTTATCTGCAGGCCTAATAGCTATACTAAAATCTTCTCTAAGGCTTTTCAAAGCTTTTCTCATTTCAGGACACAAGTTACCATACCATTTTCTATCCCTATTATTTCTATTAATATCATGTAATTCTTGTTCAACAAGTTTAGAATATGCTTCAATAAGTGGGTGCATGTTAGGAACATAGGTACTAGGTTTCCTAAGTATGTTCACATATCTTACATTACTGTTACCATAATCTAACTTCAATTGAAGATTTCTTACAAATAGTTTTAAATCTAAAACAGAGTCAGTGATATCACTCTTTGTAGAGGGTATAAATGATAAGCCTTTTTCTAACAATAGACTTTCATTTTTAGTCAAGACCTTTTTAGAAATATTCTAAATTAATGTGGTACTACTTTTTCCCACATTTTTTTCAGCGTGGGTCCTGTAACCTCCTCTTCTGTTAACCGCCTCTTCTGTCTCCCTCTGCTCATAGAGCGATCCCTCCCACCCTTCCGAATCTCGGATATGGGGAAAGGGGCCATCTCTCTATTAACATTCATGCCATCTCTACTAGAAATTGGTGTTTTCTTTCTAACAACCTCACATTTATTACTATTAACCTCTGAAATCTTACTATTTATGTTTGAACCCATATTTTCAGTTCTACCTGTTGTTAGAACTTCTATATCTCCCAATTCAGTTATTGTATTTGCATCCTCCTGATGTATTTCAGCTGTAGTTACAATCACATTATTAACAGCATCGTTAACAACATCATTAATCACAATCTCAGATTCATTACTAGTTAAAATATTATGTTTAACATTTCTTCTTACAACATTTTTACCAACAGAGTTCTTACTCTGTCTACAACCATCATTCTCACTTATATTCCAAGTCTTTATCATTTTCGCTTGGTTCTGGTTCTGGTTTATGAAGTTATCTTTGGGCCAAGTAAAGACTTGGCCCTTTTTAAAGTCGATAGTGTCCCTTCTTATTTTACTTTGCTTCTGTTCAACCAATTTTTTCTCAAACAAAAATACATTATCTAAAAGTTTATAAAACAGTTTGTCCAAGATCTCTTTAGGAAATGTGTCATTAATATGTGCTTGTTCTCACGAATCCTATTCCTAAGTTGACTCTCCTCAATGAAGAAATAATCATTCATGAGCTGCATATATTGTACGCTGGTTTCAATATTTATTTGTTACCACTTATATAACAGTTCAGGGTGTGTCATACCTGTTGTCGGCATCTTTAGCACTCGTAACCCTCTCGGAATAATTCTCCTCGCAATACACACCTCAAAATGTTGTCTTTGAAGCTGGAGTCTTTTCAGCTTCAAAATATCAATTTCCATTTCTTGTAACAATAGTGACAAACCACTGCAGCCAAACTCACTCGAATCTCCCTCGGTCGACTGGTCCGTGACATAATACGCCAATAACGGATTCTCTGACCCTTCTATGCATAATTCAAATCTCTTACGCTCTCTCTCTGTTTCCGGTTTATATGGTAATTCAACAGGAACATCAGCCATAGTGTTGGAGCAAAAGCCAAATGTAATAAAAACTAAAAGCAAAACAAATGCTCCACATGCAAGCCTCCAGAAAATAGCCAGTATATAAACAGAAAAAACAGGAGGCCAACTCAGCTGATAACGTAAGGCAAAATAATCCAAAAATCAGTCACAGCTAAAAAGCCAAAAGTCACTAAGTTCCAGCAACGATGTCAATCACAGTTTTTCAAACACCAGTGAAATATTTTATTTCCTTTAATGAGTACAGGCAAGCGCTTTCACCATAAAAGGCTTCCTCAGGCCATTAACATTAGAAGAAAGGGAGGTCATATTTATATAAAGAATTCATGACATCACTTCCTTAATTAATACAAAATTCATTAAATAATTATTATTATAAAAACATGGTATTAATTACAACTAAAACTGCATATTCAATATATAAGCTAGATTTTAAACATCACATAAAAATATATACTCAGTTATTTCCTAAGCTTTTTACCTTTTAAAATTGGTTTTATTGGGATCCTATTGTTCAAACCTGGTGGGGCATCTGCTCTCAAAATGGATAATTAGGTTGAGAGCAGATGCCCCACCAGGTTTGAACAATAGGATCCCTATAAAACCAATTTTAAAAGGTAAAACGCTTAGGAAATAACTGAGTATATATTTTTATGTGATGTTTAAAATCTAGCTTATATATTGAATATGCAATTTTAGTTGTAATTAATACCATGTTTTTATAATAATAATTATTTAATGAATTTTGTATTAATTAAGGAAGTGATGTCATGAATTCTTTATATAAACATGACCTTCCTTTCTTCTAATGTTAATGGCCTGAGGAAGCCTTTTATGGTGAAAGTGCTTGCCTGTACTCATTAAAGGAAATAAAATATTTTGCTGGTGTTTGAAAAACTGTGATTGACATCGTTGCTGGAACTTAGTGACTTTTGGCTTTTTAGCTGTGACTGATTTTTGGATTATTTTGCCTTACGTTATCAGCTGAGTTGGCCTCCTGTTTTTTCTACTTATATACTGGCTATTTTCTGGAGGCTTGCGTGTGGAGCATTTGTTTTGTTTTTAGTTTTTATTACATTCGTCTTTTGCTCCAACGCAATGGCTGATGTTCCTGTTGAATTACCATATAAACTGGAAATAGAGAGAGAGCATAAGAGATTTGAATTATGCATAGAAGGGTCGGAGAATCCGTTATTGGCATATTACGTCACGGACCAGTCGACCGCGGGAGATTCGAGTGAGTTTGGCTGCAGTGGTTTGTCACTATTGTTACAAGAAATGGAAATTGATATTTTGAAGCTGAAAAGACTCCAGCTTCAAAGACAACATTTTGAGGTGTGTATTGCGAGGAGAATTATTCCGAGAGGGTTATGAGTGCTAAAGATGCCGACAACAGGTATGACACACCCTGAACTGTTATATAAGTGGTAACAAATAAATATTGAAACCAGCTTACAATATATGCAGCTCATGAATGATTATTTCTTCATTGAGGAGAGTCAACTTAGGAATAGGATTCGTGAGCAACAAGCACATATTAATGAGACATTTCCTAAAGAGATCTTGGACAAACTGTTTTATAAACTTTTAGATAATGTATTTTTGTTTGAGAAAAAATTGGTTGAACAGAAGCAAAGTAAAATAAGAAGGGACACTATCGACTTTAAAAAGGGCCAAGTCTTTACTTGGCCCAAAGATAACTTCATAAACCAGAACCAGAACCAAGCGAAAACGATAAAGACTTGGAATATAAGTGAGAATGATGGTTGTAGACAGAGTAAGAACTCTGTTGGTAAAAATGTTGTAAGAAGAAATGTTAAACATAATATTTTAACTAGTAATGAATCTGAGATTGTGATTAATGATGTTGTTAACGATGCTGTTAATAATGTGATTGTAACTACAGCTGAAATACATCAGGAGGATGCAAATACAATAACTGAATTGGGAGATATAGAAGTTCTAACACCAGGTAGAACTGAAAATATGGGTTCGAACATAAATAGTAAGATTTCAGAGGGTAATAGTAATAAATGTGAGGTTGTTAGAAAGAAAACACCAATTTCTAGTAGAGATGGCATGAATGTTAATAGAGAGATGGCCCCTTTCCCCATATCCGAGATTCAGAAGGGTGGGAGGGATCGCTCTATGAGCAGAGGGAGACAGAAGAGGCGGTTAACAGAAGAGGAGGTTACAGGACCCACGCTGAAAAAAACTGTGGGAAAAAGTAGTACCACATTAATTTGGAATATTTCTAAAAAGGTCTTGACTAAAAATGAAAGTCTATTGTTAGAAAAAGGCTTATCATTTATACCCTCTACAAAGAGTGATAGCACTGATTCTGTTTTAGATTTAAAACTATTTGTAAGAAATCTTCAATTAAAGTTAGATTATGGTAACAGTAATGTAAGATATGTGAACATACTTAGGAAACCTAGTACCTATGTTCCTAACATGCACCCACTTATTGAAGCATATTCTAAACTTGTTGAACAAGAATTACATGATATTAATAGAAATAATAGGGATAGAAAATGGTATGGTAACTTGTGTCCTGAAATGAGAAAAGCTTTGAAAAGCCTTAGAGAAGATTTTAGTATAGCTATTAGGCCTGCAGATAAAGGTGGCCCTATTGTTATAATGGATATTGAGCAATATATACTAAGCATGAATAAGATGTTAAGTGATAAAAAATTTTATCAAAAGATTAATAATGCATGAGTTGATGAAATTATTGATGAAGTATTTTGATTTCTTTACAATAACCATGATTTAGGTATGATAGGTGATGATTTATACAGATTTTGTTTGATTGATGAGCCTCTAATACCATGTATTCAAGGGTTACCAAAAATACATAAAGATCAGAGTAACCCACCTATGAGACCAATTGTTGCGGGGCAAGGTTGGGTCACCGAACCAATTTCATTATATCTTGAGACCAAACTGAGACCTATTGTAGATAAATATGTACATGTCTTAAAAGATACGAAACAATTTTTGACAATGTTATATGATGTAATGAAAGATATACCAGAAACGTATAAATTTTGGATGGTAACTATGGACGTACAGTCACTATTCACCCAGATTCCAAATAAGGAAGGAATTGAGAGTGTTTGTAGATGTTTAAAGAAACACCAGAATTTAACTAGAATTGAAATTGATACTATTTGTGAACTGATGAATGTGGTATTGAGTTATAATATTTTCATCTTTGACAACCAGATATTTCATCAAAAGGATGGCGTAGCAATGGGCACATCTTGTGCCAACAGCTATGCCAATCTTGTCATGGTTGATTGGGAAATTGAACAACTATTTAATTTAGACAGTTATAAGCGGAACGTATGTTTTTACGTCTGCTTTGTAGACGATTTGTTTTTTATTTGGAGATCTGAATTTTCAGAATTAGAAACATTTTTTCATCAAGTGAACTCTTTAACTCATTATTTAAAGTTTACTATGTCAGCATCGGAAGAATACATCTCTTATTTAGATGTATATGTAGAGAGACTACCCTGTGGCCTGCTCAGTACAGGTGTGCATAGAAAATCTTGTTATAGAAACTCTCTGCTACATAGATCGAGTATGCTCCCAAACTTTATATTTAGGAACACCATAAAAGGACAGGCTATGAGGGCATCTAGAATGAATCCTACAGACCAAGGGTATAGAGAAGAAATGGATACGTTGAAAAAACAATTATTAGAAAGAGCGTACACTTTAGAAGAGATTGAACAAAATATGGTTACAGTGGATACGTTAAGGAAAAGTACAGCATCCCCATATTTTGCAGATAAAGAAAATTATGAAGAAGGAAATGTTGTAAAAGTTCATGAAGAGACAGAAATGACTCAGATTAGTATGTATTATACCCAGGATGACAGATATATTACAGATGCGTATAAAAAGTTTTGGGACATACTGAGAGTGGATCCAGAAATTAATAAAATAGTAGGTGATGTCCCAAAATTTAGATATAAAAATAGGACCAATCTACATAGGATACTTTGTAGTTATGGACGTATAGAATCACGTGCACATTATAAGAATGACTATGAATCCACAAAACCATGCCAGAGGTGTAACTTTTGTCCATATATTAATACCTCAGGATTTTTTATACATCCTGTTAGTAATTTACAATACAATTTTCTCCCTTTAGCTAACTGTAATTCTAAGCACGTAGCCTATTTAGCGACCTGCTGTGCATGCCCTGCGTTTTACGTGGGCAAAACTGATAGACGCTTGAGAGATAGAGTGAGGGAACATATATATATATAAGAATAAAATCTATTAAAAATGCATTGTCTAAACATATAATTGAAACTTCTACAGATCATTGTTTTAAATTTATGGTGATTCAAAAGTTTTTGCCATCTATTAGAAGGGGGGATGTATGGAACAGAACGGAACAAAATGAAACAAAATGGATAATTAGGTTGAGAGCAGATGCCCCACCAGGTTTGAACGATAGGATCCCTATAAAACCAATTTTAAAAGGTAAAAAGCTTAGGAAATAACTGAGTATATATATTTTTATGTGATGTTTAAAATCTAGCTTATATATTGAATATGCAATGTTAGTTGTAATTAATACCATGTTTTTATAATAATAATTATTTAATGAATTTTGTATTAATTAAGGAAGTGATGTCATGAATTCTTTATATAAATATGACCTTCCTTTCTTCTAATGTTAATGGCCTGAGGAAGCCTTTTATGGTGAAAGCGCTTGCCTGTACTCATTAAAGGAAATAAAATATTTCGCTGGTGTTTGAAAAACTGTGATTGACATCGTTGCTGGAACTTAGTGACTTTTGGCTTTTTAGCTGTGACTGATTTTTGGATTATTTTGCCTTACGTTATCAGCTGAGTTGGCCTCCTGTTTTTTCTATTTATATACTAATTTATATTTAGATTGAGCAAATGACCCTAAACTTATAAGAATAAGTTTAACACCACCATATTGACTTGCAATTACTTGAGTTAGGTGGCAAAAGACTTAGGAAACTGCAGACTTTTTAAAGTAAGCAACAACAACAGAAATAGTGCAAATTCATATAAAACAGTTCAAAATGATGTAAGATTATGAAGTGCACTTCAAGAAATTTTTTTTGATATGATGGGCATATTACAATGGCTTTAGCAAATACTGTAATGCTGTCATTTATAAATGGAAAATTATTACACAATTAGTGGAAATGATCAGTTTTCACTGAGAAAAGAATTTACTTTTGTGACATTTTGTGATTGTGCATACATGGTAGAAATGCAATGATTTAATTGTGAAGTACTGAAGTGGCAAGAGTCTTTTGTTGGCTCAACATTCATGTGTCCTTACTAGGCGATTTCTGAGTGTCACTGCTGAATAAAACATGACAGTTTTATGAATATAAGAAAGTTGTAGAGGCTACAGGAAGGCTGGATCTGTTAACAAACTGCTTGCCTTACTATTGTGAATGTATTCATGATGATAATAAAAACATTATTTCAGCATAGCTTTACTTGGCTGGATTGAGACTCTGCATGTGTATATAATTATAGGGTTTGTATCACCTAACAATTTTTATGAAGATGGCTGGCAAGCTGCCATTGTTGTATTGTATGAATGGTGATATTTTTTTTTGTATGACTGTGGCATATTTTTTATATGCAGTAATGATAAAAACAAGGGATAAAGGCAGAGAAAGGACAACTCCAGCCACGAGGAAAACTACATCCTCATTGTAGCCCATAGGACACATGGCAGATGTCTGTTTGGAAAAGGCAGGGGCCCAAACAAGCTGAGCGGTAAGAACCTGGAATCAAGTTGTAGTGGACATTAACATAGTCAGTGAAAGGAACGACACATTAAAACAATGCAATAAGAGGGCAAATGATATGGTAGGATGCGTTAGAGCCAGGGCAATGCAGAATGGAATTGCCCAAGTCAGTACTGGGAGGGGGTCCTCCACCACTTATCCCTTTAACACCTGATCAGGGATGTCTCCTCTCCATTCATAGGGATGACTGTAACACAGATGATGGGACTGGGATAATTAGATGTGATGTGGACACTGGCTGTTACTAACATCTGCAGCAGTAACAGACTCAGGAAGGTTGGTTTATAAACAGTAGCATGTATTTATATAGAGAACTGAATGGTGATATGGAATGATTAAATTAAACATACAACAGTTACTATTAATAGCTGAACATTCCACATCTGCACAAAATGACACTGAAGGCAATGTACATGGTAAGTGTCCTCCACACCTCCTTTATAAGCATACAGTACTTTATTGGTAATGCATTCAAATCAGTTTTTACACTGTCAGCAGTACACACAATTCCACTGTACCAATACATTTGGAGGGTATCAGCAGCAGAATGGTTGTTGAAGAAGATGATAATGATAACATGGTTATATTTACGAGGAAGGTGGCGCACAGTCCGCAACATGGCAGTAACTCTGCAGGTAATGACAGTGCATCACAGATTCAACCACATACTGACATTACTCTTAAGCTTGTACTGGAAGAAAACTCATGAGCTTCTACACCAGCATCTCCAAACCCAGACAAACACTTTGAGAATGTTGGCAGACATTCAGAGGTAACAGTGCCCACACTGACACCTTTACAAAGGGGTGCCAGGCACAAGAATTTGTCAGAGCTACCCCAGGAAACATGTAAAGCACTGGCTGTCTAGCAGAAAATGTGCCGTGACATTGCTAGGTCTCAGAACACTGCCACAAATGTTCAGGTGGAAATGACCCGAGTCCTCTAGGGATTACATGAAGATTTCCAGCACTAAATGGAAGTGGCACAGAGTAGGGATAATGCCATGACCACACTAATGCGTAGTACAGTGGCAAACCAAGTATCTATAGCCACCTCCATTAGTACACTAGATAGGACATACCAGACCAAAGTAGGAGTCAGTCTTGGAAGGGGAAGAGGCTGGGAATACTGTCTGGACATGGGGGTAGATCATACAAGGCTACAAGTGCTTCCCAAGAAAGTTTTGTAATCAGTAGGGGGATCATTTCATTCAGGCCACATTAGCATTCATCTATACCTAGCAGAACATCTCATTTGAGGTTCTGTTCACAGTTGTGCAGCACTGTCAGATCACCTGCATCAAGTAAGTCATGATATTGAAGTAACTCACCATCATGATCTTATGACAGTCCCTCTTCAAAACCACTTGCACCACCATCACCTAGTCTATCTTTAGGAGATGTCTGTGACAAATTTGACTTTGACCTACTGTGTTTCAGGTGTGACATTTCTGTTACATACAGTTTGACCTTCACACACACACACACACACACACACACACACACACACACACACACACACACACACACACACACACACGTCTATGTTTAACTCAAAGGGGAATAAATTAAATTAAAAAAATGTGTGCGTGGGGGGGGGGTTAATTGTATGCATTTCATTCCTATAATGGCACTTCTTAAAACTTCATGGAACTGTGCAAAGAAAGCCATATGTCATAAAATAAGATTGCAGTCATTAACACCATTAGTGCTCTATGTGTTACTATTGTTACAGCTAGCAGTGACCTACAGCTTAAAAATAGTAATACACAAGTATTCAAGGGAGCACTAATAAAAAAATTAAAGATTATTCGTTGACATTTGATTACTGGGAATGTCCGAATGAGTAGGTGATCATTTTCAGTGGTGGCCCAGGGAGAAAAGCTCCAAAGTATTACAAAAACATTTTAAAAACACTAATTTTACAATTTTCAAAAATAATGCAAAAACATCTACAGTTTAAACAATTATACCAAATCAGACAGAATGTGAAAACATTGGCTAAGAACAGATACAAGTTATATGACCATTATTTAATATTTAGAGAAATTTTAGCCAGTTTATAGAAAGTAAAGGTAAGTTAGTATAATACAAACTAAAATTAAAATGATATACTGTCGTGTAAACAAATACTGCTGCCACTTCACTCTCATGATTGCACAAATTATGATTTTTTTGTCTCTGAGGCCACAAATTATTGTGTATGACAAAATTAAACAATGTGATGTGCAGTACCTCAACTAGCAACATAGCTTAAACTGAGAAAAGTTTGAGTTATTCCAAGAAAGGAAACACTAACCTGAATGTCATGGTCCAAAGTTCTGCAGTATACTTTTTATCTGTGTGGCCATATGCCATGCATGTGCCTGCCACATGTGGTCACTTACTACTGCTGCCAGTTGGTGATCATTAATCATAGTAGGATTGAAACTGGGAGCTGCAGTGACAGCATGGGTCACTTCACCAACAGACTGGCAGATGAGCATGTTGTGCAGAATGCAGCAAACAGTAAACATCCTGCTTGCAGTAGCTGCGTCATACTCAATGGCACACCCAGACTCATACAGGCACATAAAATGATTCTTCAAGAGGTCAAAGACCCCTTGAATGACAATATGGGTCTGGGACAGGGCTGTGTTATAGTTCTCTTCTGCTGCTCCTCTTGGATTTCTAACTGGTGTCATGAGCCATGGCTCCAGTGGATATCCAGCATCACCTGAAATACTGAGAGAGAATGGTGGGGGGGGGGGGACAAAACTAAGAAAAATTAGTTTAGTATTCTGCAATACATTTGTCTAGGAATGACTACTTAAATGAAAAAAAAAATAAAAAGATATTTTTCCCCTCACCAACAAGATGACCACTTGGCATCCTACCATGCAGGAAGAGGTGGTAGAGTGAGCTAGTGTGCCAGATATGGGAACTGTGTGCACTGCCAGGATATTGGGCAGAGATGTTGGTGATGCACTCCCATGCAGCTACATGTATATATATATATATATATATATATATATATATATATATATATATATATATATATATATATATATATATATATACATACTTTTGAACAATTTTATCTTCTGGTTACCTTAAGAACGAACTGTAACTACCATGCTATAATACATACCATAGTCTACAATGAAGCTCTTATCAGAATCACTGGGACCATGACTTTTATCTTGAGGATGCCTCTCATTCTGCATATTTGCTCTCATTTTCTTTCTTCTAAATTCCATCAGTTTCTGTTTATTAATTCTGTTTTGCTTGTAGAGATTTCGTTTTAGCTCAAGCTGGGCCTCAAGAATGGATTTCTGTTGAAAGAAATGGCATAGGAAACTTTTAGTTAGATTCCACCTTTACTTGCAGTTGCTAATAATACTACTTCAGTAACACAAAAATGAAATGTATCTGCATTATGTATTTCCACAGTTCATAGGACTAATGGCCCTAGGGCCCTTACAAGCCTAGCCAAGTTCTACCCTTGTTTCCACAATCAACACCTATTGCCCCTGTCCAAGAGGGACACAGGTAGAACCCCCAGTGTGAATTTACAGTTACTCATCCAGTCATCCAGACTGTGTTTGAAGAGGGGCAATGAGGTGCTCTATTTGACATGAAGTGGGAGTCTGTTCCAAATGTGCGGTAACCTCTAGTAGACAAATCTGTCCCTCCAGCAGGTTCTATTAATGTCACATACCAGGTTAAGGTCTCAAGACCGAGTAACCCATGTACCATTTGATTTGCAGATATGCAGAATTTTCAATAAAGCAGGGGCAGAGATTGTCTTATATGCAAGGCAGAGATTGCCTCTGGGTAGTCTGTATGAAACAGAATAAAGTAACAGTGACTTCAGCCAATCCACATAGGACAGATGCCGAAGACCTTGAATTTTCCTTGTGAGGAGCTTTTGTGGTCTCTCCAATTGCTGCAGGTGCTTGGAAAGGTACATACCAAAAGGGAAGTTGTACTCAATTTTTAGCCTGATGAGGGAAGAGTACAGAGAGGTTATAAGTTCTTTTTTTCTGGAGGCAATGCCTTTACTTATGAGATTAGCAATATAGAATGTCCTTCTTACCACTGTGGAGACATGGTGATCAAAGGTAAGCTTGCTGTCAACCTTTGTGTCCAGGTCTTTCACCACTGAGTGCATACTTAGAGTGTTGCTATTGATGTAGTAGTTAGCAAGAACATTGCTCTTACTGATAACAGATTTTTCTGCATTGAGTTTAAGGCCACAAGTTTGGCACCAATCATTTGTTTTGTGTAAGACCCTCTTGTAGGATGTTGACATCGTTTGGAGATTCTAAGACTGCTTCCAGTTTGCCGTCATCAGCAAACTTTGTCAGCCACAGACCTTTAGTTTTTGCTTGTACTTCAGAGAAATAGATTCCAAACAGTAGAGGTCCTAGTTCTGATCCCTGTGAAGCACCACTTTCCTGTTTCCTATCCATAGATATAAGTTGCACTTGAATATGGACAGGGATGAACCTTTGTTTTATGTGGATGGGGCATCAGTTCCATAGCAGCGGTATCCTCTGTGAGATATACCTGTCCCACCAAACCATTCTGTTGCTGTTGTAGAAGAGGTTTAGATCTCAGCTGGAGGGGGTTGGGTGGGATAGAAACTTTGAATGAGACAGTCCGATGATCTGATCTCACCAGGGAGGAACATACCATGGGAGTGGTGCTGTGGTCACCCATGTTGATGAGAACCAAGTCCAGAATGTTATCTCCCCTTTTGAGGAATTAGACAAGCTGGCCTAGTGCATTAGAATTGATGAAGTCAAGGAATCGTTGAGTGAGTGCTTTAGTGCAGGAATAATTCACCCATTCTATGTTGGGGTAGTTGAAGTCACCAAGAATCAGGGTGTTGGGGAGTACCTTGATGGAGTCAAGTAGATCCAGGTAAGAGTGGTTGTCCTGAGTCATGGAGGAGGTGTCTATAGCTGGCTATAACTTGGATGGGTGTCTTGCCAATCATCAGTTGCACCTGGAGTAGTTCCAGTGTGTGCGTTATGCTGACAAACCAGTCCTTAATGAAGATAGAGACTCCACCACCCTTAGTCTTCCTGATCTCATTTTGGGGTTGGAATGTGTGGAAAGAAGTATAGCCTGGTAAGGAAGGGGTGCTCTTCACAGCCCTGAACCAAATTTCTGTGATGCACAGACATTGGCATCTTCCAGTGCAAGGAGAGACTCCATTGAGTGCATTTTCAGGTTAAGGCTCCTAGCATTAAGCAGCATGACCTTCAATTTGCTTTGTGACAGATATTTTATGTTGAAAGATTTGTCTTTGGGACATTGCCTAAAAAAGGCACAATGGGGGAGGCGAGGGCCTTGGCCAGTATCCGGAATCCCAGTGGTGATTAGTGGAGGCCATCTCTGGCAAAGCATCGAAGTCTGTCAGCCATGTCATCCCAGCCAGACTGATACTGGATCGCCTTGGAATGACACCAGAAACTAAGCCAGTTGTTGAAGTCAATTATTTTTCATTGGTATTGTGGTATCATTCTTAGTGAAGGTAGGATGCTGCATAGGGCTAGGGTCATACCTGCCTGAGACGCTTATTCTGAGAACTCAATAATGTCTTTCTTCATATAGTACAGGGAGATACATCTCAAGTCATTCACACCAACATGGACAATGATGGAGTCATACTTATACTTGTTGTGGCAAGACTTAAGTGCTTGTGTGATGTGGCTGATTCTGACACCAGGCAGACAACTGATCATGACCTTCTCATTGTCGAGTCTGGTGAGGGAAACATCGATGTGTCTCACGACTGAGTCACCAATGACTACTACGTTTGGTTTATTGTTATGTCTTGTGGGGTGTGATGGTTTATTGTTTTGCCTTATGGGCTGTGTTTTTGAGACAGTGGTGTGTTATCTGCTGAGTGTGATGTGTTTGGTGCTGTGTGGATTGTTTGTGAGTGTGTTTTGGAGGTCTCAGTTGTTTAGGTAAGTTTTTATTAAGGACCTCTGCATAGGTGGATGTGTGTTGTGCTTGGCTATGTGATGTGACTGGTGTGGTGTTTATGCTGGCAATCTCCTCTGTCAGCAGTACTAACTGGCGCTAGAGAGCATGGAGTCCAGGTTACTGATGTAGATGCATTTGTCACAAGTAGAAGAATTAAGTGCTAGGAGAAGAGGGCTGTCAGTAAACATGAGGCAGTTGCTAAACTGTCTCAGTATGCCCATGTCCACCAAGCTGGCATGAGAAAGTGATGGGAATTGTCCAGACATAGTGTTCTGAATACTTGGGCAGACATATGGAGAAAGGGTTTTGATAACGGTTTGTCCACAAGAGTGTAGACCACAAAATCCTTCTTAAATATAAAGTAGCTGGCCTGAAGCACAAGTGCTGAAACCAGAACTAAGATGATTAGTATAACAGATTAATCTGGCTACTAACAATAAAGACAGTTATAAATGCAGAAAAATAAAAGCACTTGAACACTTGAGTGGTTACAATTACTCCATTAAAACTGCTTAAGCAGAGAGAACCAGCTGTAGGATACATTACAGATGCTATGAATATTGGATCTAATAGTAGTAACAGAACTATAAATGAATTCACATATATTATCATGTAAACAGAGAGCTATATTGCAGTCTCACTGTATGGCCAAAGCTGACGGTCCACTATCATATGACAGTACGTATAAAGACTGAACTTTATCAGTTTCTTCTGCCACTAGCATCATATACAAACACATTAGAATACATTTTAATAGAACCATTAACCTAAAGTTATTTTTAAATGTGTTAAATTAGTTGCAGTCCAAAAGGTAGTTTGTGATTTGAGAGGAAATAGCTGTAACTCAAGAAGCAGTTAAGTCTACTCTGGCAGCTACAGCCATATGTAGCCCATTCAATAGATACTAAAGAATTTTACATAGGAGTCTGGAAGAAAAAAGTAGGTGAAGAGGGAAGCAGATGTTCTGTGTTGGCTCTAGGACAGTTTCTAGACTGCCATTCTGTTAAATGCCAGGATCTTTAACACAAGAAAATGGAAATGGATTGTGTAGTGGATAACAGTATTTCCAAAATAAAAACAGATGTAAAATGATCTTAAATCTGTCCTTTTGGGACATTGGGGGTTAGGACCCCATAACTCTATGCTACTTCAGTAAGCCATCTCCAGGACTACACAGACTCAAAGAAAATAAAACATTTTGCTTTTTGAAGTAATATCCACGTAATGGGCTGTTTTAGCACAGTACCTTGCATTTAGGAGCTATACATTCTGAGATATGCCATTTTATATCTGATTCTGATCAAGTCATCCATGGTGGCAGTTCTCAAATATTTATTTTTTAATTGTTTCATATATCTTTATTACCCAGATAAGCTAGCTGGATGACATTTCCCTTTTCAGGGGTAACAAGGGAGTGCTGTCTGGTTAAGTGACTTACTCAGAGTCACACGGAAGACAAATAAAGGCTGAAGGACTTAAAACCTGCATTGTGGGAAGCAGGTCATTTATAGCTCGTAGCCTTAATCTTCTCCATTTAAAATGTGCATTGCAGGAAGCAGGTCATTCATAGCTCGTAGCCTTAATCTTCTCCGTTAACTGTTACCCTGTCAGATATTCTTTCAGCAGTTTGATCATCCAGGACAGGCATATTATTTTGCTGGATTTTGTGACATAAGAGGTAAGCCACAGAGATAATCTGATGTATGTCAAACCAATGCAGAAGCTCCCTCCCTGCCTCTAAAAAAATAAAAAAGGAATACATCCTGCAAAACCTCTGAAGTTTCCCTGGATTTTGCCTGCTAGCCTGAGCCAATAGAACTACTGTGAGGACTCACCAAAACTACATTTTGTGAATTTCTTCATTCCAGAAGCTCCCTCTCTGCCACTAAAAAATAATAAAGGAATACCTCCTGCAAAACCTCTGAAGTTTCCCTGGATTTTGCCTGCTATCCTGAGCCAGTAGAACTACTGTGAGGACTCCCCAAAACTACATTTTGTGAATGTAGGTAGCCTTAAATCAATTATTGTAGTTACCTATTAAAACTTATATGTCTGCCTTCCTGTGTGAGTGATTCAGCAGCCTACCACAGACCAATAAATACTCTCCGCCCTCCAGGTCTTCTATGTTCTAGACAATTTCAGAGTGTCCTAGAAAATTTCATAGTGCATTAATGACACCTGATCACCTTTCCTGCCTGCTGTCTTCCTATTACCTCTAAGTGGCAACACCTACCAACCAAAGGCCAGTATATCATTAATCTCAGTATGGCTTCATTTCTCTGAAATTGACTGAATATCTCAAATCCCAGTTAATACTCTCAGAAAGGCTGGTAATAATCCCCTGCCCCCTGCAAAGCACAACATAATTTAATTAAAGCATCAACATTTAAATTTTGTTAATTATGTCTCCCTTATATTTTCTCATCTAATTACCACTGGTTACCTTACTATTTAAACAGCAGCTGCTGATACTTTTTTCTGCTGTTTTTTTCTCCTTTTGCTCTCCTCTTCCTGAGATCTTCCCTTCCCACCCATTTTTCCCCTTCTCAAATCCCATCTAATCCCTCTATTTTTATCCCCTCCACCTTCATCACATGCCCTCCCCTGAGTTTACTTCTAGACGCCACAAAATGTGGCGCCCATTTTTAAAGCCTGATCAGAAGCGAACATACCTTTCTTTCTTTCCCCAGAGCTGGTCCCCGCGGTAGTGCTGCTTGTTTCGCCTCCCGGTAGGTTTTTGAACAAAAGGTTAGCATAACATATAGGCTTATTGGAACACAGAAATGTGCTAATTACTGTACTCCTGAAAATGTATGTGTTTATGAATGCTCCTAATGTCTTTAACTACTGAACTGTTTGAGATACAGCTGTTTTTGTTCTTATAACCTCGATATAGACTTGAGTCTATCTTGTTCCATGGTGCCCAAATAGCGACCGCATTAACTTACCAACCGGCTGCTCTTTTGGTGCCTCTTGGAGCTAGTTCTTTTTTTCTCATAAGGCTAATAAGGTATTTCTTAATAATTGCGCTTATTGCAGTATAACACTGGCTTTAATGTACACCAACCACAAGGTGTCGTAAAAAAACAACAGAAAAGCCTGTTTGTACTCTCACCCAGAAATTGTTATATCATTGTATGTGGGGTTTATTGCACCAAATTACTGTAGTCGTAGAGTAATGGAGAATTATATGGTGACTAGTGTAAAAACGCCAACCTAAGGGCGTCGCAAATATGACTTGCTTCCAATCTCTACTCACTAAGTTGCAGTTTTTGTACTGTATGAGCCCTATCTAGGCTCCTTACCTTAGCAGTGAAAGCAAACAAACGCTGACCAAATTAATGAAAGTCACCAAAGTGGGTCATAACATGAGTGCATTTATTTAAACTCACCGAATGGAGTGATGCTCTTTTGCAAACCATCCAGCCAGCCTGTATTGTTTAACTACTGTACCTAAAAGGTTACATTAGTGTCCCACCAACAGACAAGATCTACAATCTGTTGAAATAGTGTTTTTTTCTCCTTTTTACTTTCTGTTATGCCATGCCATAGCAGATATCTTAATACATTAGTGCGAAAAGACCCAGCCTTGTACAGATATCCTTTTTGATACTTTAAGGTAGTGCTTAAGGCTCCGCTTGGATAAATCTACACTATTTTTAATGTTTATTCAGCCTGGCATAATGTAATGTCCTGGTTATTTTCTGTCATTTTATATTCTATTTTAAAGTGTTCCGCATTGCTATTTTAAGTGCTTTGTCTGCCTGAAATAGTTTTTAGATTATTTGTTAGCTACTTTTGTCAAACCCCTTACTCATAAAATGGGCTGAGGTACTGTATTAGAGTTGGATTTGTAGAGTGATTGAGCTTTTTAAACACTCTATCATACATTGCCTACCTTGCATTGTTCAATACCTATATTTTGCTACCTTTTACTAATACCTCTCACACCATTCTCCCTCTATATATACCCCACTTCTATGTGTATCCCTAGGTCTCTCTATTTACCTACTAAATTACTTGCATAAATTCCTTTTCTACTGATTATTCCTCAATTTCACCTACCTCCTTACCTGTAACTTTTAAACTTCTAAATAACCTAACCTAATGTGTCTCTCCTCCCATTTTACAGTTCTTCAATTCAGAAGCTCCCTCTCTGCCTCTAAGAAATAAAAAAGGAATACCTCCTGCAAAACCTCTGAAGTTTCCCTGGATTTTGCCTGCTAGCCTGAGTCAATAGAACTACTGTGAGGACTCCCCAAAACTACATTTTGTGAATGTTTGTAGCCTTAAATCAATTGTAAGGCCGGCCTTAGGCATAGGCCAACTAGGCGGCCGCCTAGGGTGCCGGTCTTGCAGGGGCACTTTTCCAGTATTTATTTGATGTAGATAGACCAAGATGGGGGCACCAGGTAGTGTGGTGTGGGGCTCCATGGAGCCCTTTTGCCTAGGGCACCAGTTGACCTAGGGCCGCTCCTAGTTGTAACTACCTATTAAAACTTATATGTCTGCCTTCCTGTGTGAGTGATTCAGCAGCCTACCACAGACCAATAAATCCTCTTCCCCCCCTCCAGGTCTTCTATGTCCTAGACAATTTCATAGTGTCCTAGAAAAGTTCATAGTGCATTAATGAGACATGCTAACCTTTCCTGCCTGCTATCTTCCTATTACCACAAGGTGGCAGCACCTACCAACCAAAGGCCAGTATAACACTAATCTCAGTATGTCTTCATTTCTCTGAAACTGACTGAATATCTCAAATCCCAGTTAATACTCTCAAAAAGGCTGGTAATAACCCCCCCCCCCCCCTGCAAAGCACAAAATAATTGAATTAAAGCATCAACATTTAACTTTTGTTTATTATTTCTTCCTTATATTTTCTCATCTAATTTCCACTGCTTACCTAACCTTAGTATTTAAACAGCAGTTGCTGATGCTTTTTTTCTGCTGTTTTTTCTCCTTTTGCTCTCCTCTTCCTGAGATCTTCCCTTCCCACCCATTTTCCCCCTTCTCAAATCCTATCTAGCCCCTCTATTTTTATCTCCTCCCCGTTCATCCCATGCCCTCCCCTGAGTTTACTTCTAGACGCCACAAACTGTGGTGCCATTTTTAAAACCTGGTCAGAAGCGACCATACCCTTCTTTCTTTCCCCAGAGCTGGTCCCCACGGTAGTGCTGCTTGTTTCGCCTCCTGGAAGGTTTTTGAACAAAGGGTTAGCATAACTTATAGGCTTATTGGAATACAGAAATGTGCTAATTACTGTACTCCTGAAAATGTATGTGTTTATGAATGCTCCTAATGTCCTTAACTACTGAACTGTTTGAGATACAAGCTGTTTTTGTTCTTATAATCTCGATATAGACTTGAGTCTATCTTGTTCCATGGTGCCCAAATAGTGACCGCATTAACTTACCAACCAGCTGCTCTTTTGGTGCCTCTTGGAGCTAGTTCTTTTTTCTATTTTCTCATAAGGCTAATAAGGTATTTCTTAATAATTGCGCTTATTGCAGTATAATGCTGGCTTTAATGTATGCCAACCACAAGGCGTCGTAAAAAAACAACAGAAAAGCCTGTCTGTACTCTCACCCAGAAATTGTTATATAATTGTATGTGGGGTTTATTGCACCAAATTATTGTAGTCGTAGAGTAATGGAGAATTATATGGTGACTAGTTTAAAAATGCCAACCTAAGGGCATCGCAAATATGACTTGCTTCCAATCTCTACTCACTAAGTGGTAGTTTTTGTACTGTATGAGCCCTATCTAGGCTCCTTACCTTAGCAGTGAAAGCAAACAAACACTGACCAAATTAATGAATGCCACCAAAGAGGGTCGTAACATGTGTGCATTTATTTAAACTCACTGAATGGAGTAATGTTCTTTTGCAAACCATCCAGCCAGCCTGTATTGTTTAACTACTGTACCTAAAAGGTTGCATTAGTGTCCCACCAACAGACCAAGTCTACATGTCTGTTGAAATAGTGTTTTTTCTCCTTTCCACTTTCTGTTATGCCATGCCATAGCAGATATCTTAATACATTAGTGCGAAAAGACCCAGCCTTGTACAGATATCCTTTTTGATACTTTAACGTAGTGCTTAAGGCTCCGCTTGGATAAATCTATGCTATTTTTAATGTTTATTCAGCCTGGCATAATGTAATGTCCTGGTTATTTTCTGTTATTTTATGTTCTATTTTAAAGTGCTCCGCATTGTTATTTCAAGTGCTTTGTCTGCCTGAAATAGTTTTTAGATTATTTGTTAGCTACTTTTGTCAAACCCCTTACTCATAAAATGGGTTGGGGTACTGTATTAGAGTGGGATTTGTAGAGTGATTGAGCTTTTTAAATGCTGTATCATACATTGCCTACCTTGCATTGTTCAATAACTATATTTTGCTGCCTTCTACTAATACCTCTCACACCACTCTCCCTCTATATATACCCCCCTTCTATGTGTATCCCTAGGTCTCTCTATTTGCCTACTAAATTACTTGCATAAAGTCCTTCTCTACTGATTATTCCTCAATTTCACCTACCTCCTTACCTGTAACTTTTAAACTTCTAAATAGCCTAACTTAGTGTCTCTCTCCTCTCATTTTACAGTTCTTCACTCCAGAAGCTCCCTTCTTGACTCTAATAAAATAAAAAAGGAATACCTCCTGCAAAACCTCAGAAGTTTCCCTGGATTTTGCCTGCTAGCCTGAGCCAATAGAACTACTGTGAGGACTCCACAAAACTACATTTTGTGAATGTATGTAGCCTTAAATCAATTATTGCAATTACCTATTAAAACGTATATGTCTGCCTTCCTGTGTGAGTGATTCAGCAGTCTACCACAAACTGATAAATACTTTCCCCCTTCAGGTCTTCTATGTCCTAGTCAATTTCATAGTGTCCTAGAAAATTTCATCGTTCATTAATGAGACCTGCTCACCTTTCCTGCCTGCTATCTTCCTATTACCACTAGGTGGCAGCACCTACCAACCAAAGGCCAGTATAACAATCTCAGTATGGCTTCATTTCTCTGAAACTGCCTGAATATCTCAAATCCCAGTTAATACTCTCAAAAAGGCTGGTAATAATCCACCCCCTGCAAAACACAAAATAATTGAATTAAAGCATCAACATTTAACTTTTGTTAATTATTTCTCCCTTATATTTTCTCATCTAATTACCACTGCTTACCTTACTATTTAAACGGCAGTTGCTGATACTTTTTTTCTGCTGTTTTTTCTCTCTTTGCTCTATCCCGCTCCATTCGCCCTATGGGCTCACTCCACTCCCCTACCCTACCTCCAAATCCCACCCATCCCCAAGGCACCTACACTTATACTTCCTCACACCACACCCCCTCAACACCTACATCAATTACAAACACCCTATACCAAACCCCTCCCACTCCAATACACACACCAATTCACACACATCCCACCCTCTCACATACACACACCTCTCCTCACATACCCATACAACAACACCTTCCTTCACTCCACAAACTCTACTACTAGCTACCTTTTTATGATTCCTAACCTATATTACCCAACTTAACCTCCCCACCAACACACACCTACCTCTAACCACACATACCACCACCTCAGGCATCCCAAATACATCCCACCCATATTCACACATCTCCCCAGAACTCTACTCCTCCAGCCCATCCTATCTTTTCAAACTCACCATACTCCCCACCGCACCATCAACTCACCCTATTCTAACAGCTTTCTCAAAGAAAACCCTCCCCCAGCAAAATCATATTTCTCTATCTTCTCTACTCCTCCTCAGTGAGCTCCTCCCCCATATCTCATTCTCTCTCTCTCAGGTGACAGCCACCCTAACCCAGGTCCAAGTCCCAGCATTACCCACCCTAACCCAAAACCCAATCCACACAAACTCAAGGCTATCTGCCTCATGACCCCAAATGCGCAAAGCCCCAGTAATAAAATCCCAAACCTACATGCTTGGCTCTATCACAACCAGCCAGACATAAATGCAGTCTCTGCAACCTGGCTTAAACCCACCATCAGAGATGAAATCCTCCCTCCAGGCTACTATGTCATACGCAGTGATAGGCCTCATAGAAAAGGAGGTGGCATAGCTATTATCTACCCCTCCACTCTCACTTTTACTCCACTGACCAACCCCATCCCAACTTTTGCCAATGCAGAAATGACTGTGGGCTTTTAAAAACTTAACAACTACAAATCCATCTGCATCTGCTCCATCTACATCCCACACGGAGACAATACCAAAACTCTGGAAGACATCCTCTCTTAGTTTAGCTCAAACATCAGAAATGAAACCTACATTCTAGGTGACATAAATATTAACTGGCCCCCCATCCTATTAGATACCCCAACTCACTCAATCAACCTCTACAATTTCACCCAACTAATAAACCTCCCAACCAGGCCAAATAAAGATGGTACCTCTGGTACCATCTTAGATTGGATATTAACACCCCACCCCAACCATATATCCAAAGCCTGTATAATACCAGACCCCCTAAGCGACCACTTACCAGCCTTCATAGACCGTCTACCCTCTCACATAAAAAAACACCTATTCAAGCAATCCCGTAACCTAGCTTCCTTCAACCCCAAAATCTTCTCTGAATGCCTTAATACTACTGACTGCTCTCCACTAAAAAGCCTTCTACTAGATAACTCTGTCTCTTATTTTAACCATACTTTCCTTACCTTACTTGATAAACTAGCCACTCTCCAAACCAAATGCATCAAAACTAATCCCTGCTTCTGACTATCCAAAGAAACTAAACTGATAATGAATCAACTAAACAAAAAGTGGAAACTGTACCAAAAACAAAAAAACCCCAGCACCCTCCAAGAATATAAACATTTACATAACCTAGCCAAAAAATTCAATAACAAAAGATTGCAAAAACTACTACTGCAATCTGCAATCCAAGCACTCAAACAACCCAAAGAAATTCTGGATGTCCATCTCCTCAATACTCAACCCCAGTAATAATGCCAGCCCCTGCCCCAATCCTAACCTCTCAACCCTCGAAACAGCCACTGAATTCAACACATTTTTCACTGATTGTATAGTGAAATTATCCTCCACTTTCCCCAACCCACACACCAATGCTACCCCCTCACCGTGCCCCCAAACCTCCCCTCTCACCCTCATCCTCCTCCCTGTTCTCCCTTAAACCTGTCTCCACCAACACTATAAAAAGACTACTCCAAAAGTTAAAACCATGCCGCAATGCCCCTAACAACCTTCCAGCAGATTTTCTTCAAATGTCAGCCAAATCAATAGCCTATCCCATATCCATTCTCATAAATAGATCAATTCAGGAATCTTATGTGCCAACCATCTGACATCATGTATTCATAATCCCTATCAACAAAGGTGGTAAGAACACAGACACTACCAACTTCAGACTCATAGCTATACTGTCTCCTCTCTCTAAAATTCTGGAGAAAACCATCCACTCCCAGCTCATGCCCTACCTAACCCAGCACAAACTCCTCTCTCCCAACCTGCACGGCTTCTGCCCCGGCCACAGCACCATGACAGCCCCCCTTTCCTTCCTTGAAACAGTCAACCTAGCGGCAAATATGTATCTTCTCTATTTCTTGACCTCTCAAAGTCATTTGACACAGTCTCCCATTCCCTAATCCAGTCCCAGCTCTCACACATGCACCTATCTCCTCACCCTTAGCCTGGTTCTCCACCTACCTTTTCATGTGCCAACAGGCTGTACAATGGAAAGAATCAACCTCCTCTTTCTTATCTACACCCACGGGAGTTCCTCAAGGATCAATACTGGGCCCACTCCTCTTTAACTTATTCATCAACAACTTCCACCACTCCATCCCTGATGCCTCAGTCATCCAATACGCTGATGACTCCACCATCATCTGTTCAGCCTCCTGCCCCTCCAGACTTCTACTCAATATCCAAATAGTCTTCTCCAAAACAGAATCATGGATGTAATCCCATCACCTAGCCCTAAATGCCAACAAAACAAAACTAATGATTTTTACTCCCACCAAAACCTCCCAATTCAACAGGTACCAATTTTCCATCAAAAGCCACAATAACTCTCCTCTAAAAATCGTTCATAGTACCAAGCTACTTGGCATTACCATTGATGAAAACCTTAAATTTGATTCCCACATCCTCTCTGCAATCAAAAAAACCCACCAGAAAATTGGTCTCCTCTACAGACATAACTGCTACCTTACTCCCTCCTCCCGTCAAACCCTCGCATCTACCTTCCTTCTCCCCTCTCTCTTGTATGGTGCTCCCCTGTTCTCCAACATACAACTTGGCCTCCATTCCAAACTCGAAGCTTGTTACAACAAAAAATCTACAAATTTGCAACCAATTCTAAGAACCCTTCCCATCACTGCCTCTCCCTTCACACCCTAAACTGGCTAGAACTCCACAACCACCTAAAATACCTACAACTTACAACAGCCAACATACCCATTTTTAAACCAACAGAAGGCCCCTCCCTTGCCAAATCTCTGACACCCTACACACCTAGCCGCACCCTGAGATCCAAAGGCCAAAACCTCCTACATGTACACAAACCCCTACACCCACCTGGCTAACTATTACTATCCCACACCATAGCCAAACTGTGGAACGCTCTCCCCATACCACTACGTAACATACCAAACCATAACAACTTCAAATCCATGCTTCTGTCCCATCTGTCCTCCAAATGGGTATGTCCTTCACATACTCCCACCTAAAATACCCAAACCACTAATTCCACACATAAATCATCTTTTCTTTTCCAAATTTAACAAAATGTCATAGGTCTTTCTCTGTACATCTTTCCAAAAAAAAACGTTTTTTTTTTTTTTTTTTTGCATGCGAGCCTCTGGCCTATCTTACACATATTCTCAAACTAACATCCTCTTAATTGCAAAGCAGTGTATATATTATTGTAAAACTGTTATTCCTGTACAGACTAATATTGACATATGAAACTCACATTATCTATTAGTAATGTGGCAACTTTCTGTAATTCTGCCTTTTGTAAGTTTACAAATTTCTGTATTTTATATTTTGTAATGTTGCAAATTTCTATATTTATATTTTGTAATGTTCCAAATCTCTGATTTTATACAATGTACCAGAACTTTTCTCCTTGGGTCTCCATTGAAAATGGGCCACAAGCCCAGCTGGACTAACCTGGTTAACAAACAATAATAAAATAAAATAAATAAAATAATTTAATAAAACAAAATATGTTGATCTTTTTAGCTGGACTCTTTTTTTTTTTTTTTTTTTTTCTCAGAAGATGAGTTATTTTGACTGACCACCACACTTAGATGTATATAATCCATAAGCAAAGATAGAACTATATCTGAAGAATGTCAAAACTAGCATTGTATTTCATTGCATGCTAATGAAAGTATAACTAAACACATAATACAATACAGAATTATGTACAAATCTTTCTATGGATGAAAAAAGATAAATCTCCATGGTGTCCTCTCACATTAGAATGACCTCTAAAAATCTAACATTAGTATGTTTTATGTTAAAGTCATAACCTACTATATTTTGAGAGACAAATTAATGTCTGCAAGTGACATTATACCATTCAGTTTAAAAAACAACGTTCTAACATATGAAGTTACTGGATTGAAATAATCTTAAATTTTGTTAAATATTTAGGTTCATAGTTACTACGCATACAGTCCAGGAGACCATTAAAGAGTCTGGACAAAATTTCCAAATACTCCAAAACATTGTCAGATTAAATGACTTGCCAAGGTCACAGAGAAGGCAAATAAAAACCTTTACCACAGGAAGTAGCTTGCTAACAAATCACAGCTTTAATATATGCACTAACTGTCAGACAGCAAGTAAACTAATAAATATCTTTGCAATACGCATAAGCCAAAATCCAGTGCAGCTTTGCAGCATGAGCCCTTGCATGACAAAATTAATTAATTAATAATTAATTAAAATTAGTAAAAACATTTCACCCTGATCTAATATCTTTCACTTCCTGTTCCTTAATCTACTCCATTTGTTAATGATCAGGAATTCCTACTTAAAATCCTAGGTCTTCAGGGGTATTCAAATTCTCATAAGCACACTCTTGTTTTGGTATTCTTTCAAGCTTTAATTTCCTTAAGAAGTGAAATGGTTGTACAGGATACACAAACTCCTTCTACAATGATATGGTGGAAGCCTAAACATCTGTAATGCACTACTACAATATCACACGTGATGTAAGTGTTGCTACCTTTCAGGAAATTTTCCAGACAGTCAGGAATTCATGTACTCTGTTAGGAAATCTGTTTTTGTTGAGTGCTGTTAGGTGTTCTGAATCATATATTCTGCACTTTCTCATCTGGTTTTCTAAGTTTTGCTCAGGTTCTGTGACAATGTGATCATTTGCAGATAATTAATCAACACAGTCTTCTCTGTTGCACCTCAGTAGAGGTATACAATACTGTAAACTCTGATCCTGCTTTTTTATGACTGTATGATAATAAAATAATGTGTTAGACTTCTAGTTTGGTTCTCCAGCATAATACTGTGGACAGGAATCAAATTAAAAAAATAAGGTATAGCTCATTGAGTGTATTGTTCCTATTCAGCCACTGTAGCTAGAGAGCACATGCGTATAAATTACGTTTGGAACAGATACATTTGTCATGGGACATCTTTGGGGTGGTTGTGGATATGAGTGTTAAACGAAAGAAGGTAGGTAGGATGTTTGGTTGAACAAGTTAGAAGGGGTGTGGGCAAGAAAGGGTTAAGTGTGGGATGAAGGGAGGAAGTGAAGTAAGGAGGGGGAGGGTTTTTAGGTCTTTTGAGGTGGGGAATTGACTGAGGATATCCACATGTTGGCATGATTTTGTTGCAGCAGAATCAGGTCCCTGATGACCTGAGGTCGTAGCAAGGTAGGCCTTGGGTGGTTATATTGAGAATAAGGTGAGTACAGACCCCAGGTAGAGGACGAATATTTGTATATGCATATATATTTTTTTCTCTGTCTTTGCTTGTAGCAGGGCTGTTGCATAAGATTTAACTGTACAGGGTCAGGGCAGTGTATGGCAGTGCTAACAACTGGGTGGAGAGGGCTCTTTATTGCATGACATGTGAGCTGCTGATCATGGTTCACTAATCCTCCCAATGTGTTCATTGATCAACAGTTTTAAGCACAATATTAACTGTTACGATAATGGGACACTATTCATTTGAGGAGGCTGTGGAGCTGGTATTGTTGATTTTGTTGGTTAGGGCACACTGTGTGGGGTGGGAGCACTCCTTCATACTCCTGGAAATAATGGTGATTAGCTGCACTTACTGGGGTTGTGCCTGATGAGGGATGTGGGATGTGGGCTGGCTTCTGGGTTGTCTCGGTTGATTCGTCATTCAGCTCTGGTGTTGTGCTGTGTTGTGTTGTCGTTGTGGTGCTTTCGGTCCGGTAGGCTTTTTTGCTCTCATTGATGGCCTTTGTGGTGTCTGCAGAGTTGGTCAGGCCCAGACTGGCTTGTCATTGTGGTTCTGGTGGCTGATGTGGTTGATGGGCAGCCAATCCATTAGGCTGTTCTGTTCTCAAGGTGGGGTTTGTGGTATCCATGTTCCTGTGGAGTTTTTGGACCAAGGATGTGCCACTGATCCACCATGTGGATTGCTTGATGCTCATTGGTGGCAGTGGGCTGAGCAAGGATCCCGCAATGTTTTTCTTGGGATTCTCACAGGCCAGTAGCGGTCATCAACATGCATGCAAAGTAGAGCCGTTGCTGTCTCGGCCTGTTTGAAAAAAAAAAAAGTGATAAAAAAGAGAGAACTGCGGTGTATGACAGGGGGTGTGGTAGGTCTAATACTATGAAAGGAGTGGGCCCCTCTCCTAAAGGAAGGTATGACTAAAGTTCTTGGAGTTACTATTGCTTCCACCTGTGATGTTAGCAAGTGCTATTTGCAGCACACACAATCTATCCAGTCTGGATTCCGTCTGCAGTTTATAAGGAGTTACCTGTATCGGTAGCATATCTAAATATGACCGGTATGGGTATTCTTCTTCCACATTGCCCTCATTATGTATTCTACATTGCCCTCATTTATGTATTGATAGCATATCTAATATGACTGCAAATTCTTTTATAACACACGTTGAGCCTACTACTATTGGAAGAGCTTGGGTATCCTTCTTCCACACTGCCCTTATTTCTGCCTGTAAATCATGGTGTTTTATGATCTTGGGTCTCTCTGTGAGTAAGAAATGGTAGTCACTGGGTGTAGCAATTGAGATCACTGTTAGAGGGAAGTAATTTTTTTTTCTTGCTCTATGTGTGGCTTACTGTTCTTCTGTCATTTCAGGTTGACATGCAACATGGCAGATATCCAGGTCTTGCAGCAGACGTGAGCGAGCATCGTAGCCCAAGCAGAGGACCTGTTCTGGGAGATGTCGAATGGGGACACAGCAATGACCAGCACACAGGGCTCTAACACTCAGAATAGGCGACAAGCGGTGTAGGGTAAACAAGCGACCAGAGGCAAGAGAGCATGCCAGGTGCAGCCAGCTGAGGAGAGGTCAGCAGAGATCGTAACATGATCTCACAGTCTCTGTTGGGAGGGAGGCTGAAGTTGAGGTAGCAGGGAGGGGAGGCCAGAGATTGGGTGACAGGGTTGGATTGCCTATGTGTTCGCAGGATTCCATGGGTGGCAGTGGAGTTTTCAGGTCTTAGTGAGACATGATTTTAGTATGGGTAGTAGCCTTTCATCGCTAGAGGAAGACATTGACCCCTGTTTAGGGGAGGTAGGGTCAGACTTTGGGACATGACCAGGGGATTGGTTGGCCACTCAGGCACTGGGACAGGAGGGTGCATCAGTCCTTTTGACTCCCCACATACCTCTTACAGTGAAAGAAAAGATTTGGAAGGGCAAGTATGTGGACATTTTCGAGTTAGTCGATGCAGATGGTGTTCAGTGCCTGCTGAAAGCCAAGACGGACAACAGGAAAGACCTACTGGCAGCCTTGATGGCCCCAGGCTGCAGGCGTATGGAGAAGCTTTGGCAGAGAATGTGGGAGAATTGGGTTCTGGGGTGTGTATATTACATGGTGGTATGTTTGGAAAAGGATATTACTTTGGCCCTTCCACTTTTGGCTTATTTCCTGACAATTCAGGATGCGCAAAGGTTATGGACAGGTAACGCTTGGTTTTGGTATGATCAGAAATTCGACAAGAAGAAGGCAGTTGATAGAGCCATGCAATGGGAGATAAGACACCCTGATATCTGGCTGTCACCATGATGGACACTTTTGATGGGGGCAATAGAGGTAAATTCATGGAAGGGGGTAGCGGACTATGTTGGGCTTTCAACATGGGGAGATGTGCTTGGACAGCATGCAGATTCTCCCATGCTTGTTTGAAGTGTATGGGTGGTCACTCAGCAGTGGACAGCAGTAAGGGTGAGAGTCTGCTTGGGGATCAGAACTCATCCTTCCCTGGGCAGAAAGTATTAGGGAGGCCTTCTGGGAGGTTTCAAGGGTTATGGAGCAGGGCCAATTTTCGTGGACAGAGGGGAGGGTCTTTTCAGGGTACAAGGGGACATCCGGGTGACTCATTCACCTATTAAAGTGAATATCCTGTGGGATCTGCTGTTGTGGTGTCTGCATGTGGCAGTGGCCTGGGAATTTATTGAGGGTTTTACGATTAAGTCAGGCTTAGTTGGGGATGGTAAGGTGGGAAAGAATTTGAAGTCAGTGTGAGGGAGGGAAGACATTTTGGGGGCTTTGGCTGAGAAGGAGCATCAGGCGGGTAGGTTGGTAGGCCCGTTTGATAGTCCTCCATTAACCCATTTCAAGGTGTCCCCCTTGGGTTTGGTTCACAAAAAGAGACCAGGTGAGTTCCGCTTGATACAACACTTGTCTTATCCAGAAGGTAAGTCTGTCAAGGACTTTATCCCAGGGGAGGAGGTTAGGGTTACTTATGCATCATTGGATGAAGCGGTCCGCATCATTAGGAATTTTGAGGACCCTTGTCTGGTGAAGGTGGACATTGAGTCTGATTTTTGCCTTTTTATAGTGTGGGAGGAAGATTGGCCTTTGTTGGGCATGCTAGTAGGGGATAAGTTGTATTTTGACATGGCTATGCCAATGGGATGTGCAGTGGCTTGTTCCACTTTTGAGAAGTTTAGTTCGCCCTACAGTGGATATAGCAACAGTGGGTGAAGGAGCAAAGAGCAGTGCATTACTTAGATGACGTTTTACAAGAATTTGAAGGGAAAGAGGGGGTAACTGTGGCATTGTAGGAGTTTTTGCAGATGTGTGATGAGTTAGGAGTACCGTTAGCTACTCATAAGTTGGAGGGTCCGGCAAAGGTTTTAGATTTTTTAGGGTTGAGTGTGGATGCAGGTCTAGGATTATTTCACCTGCTAAGAGAGAAGGTAGCTAGGCTGCAGGAGAAAATAGTATGGATGAGGTCTATGGACATGGTGCAGGTGAGGGATGTTATGGAGCTGTGGAGTTTGTTGAATTCTGCTTGTAGAGCAGTGCACCTTGGGCAGATGTTTTGCAGATCAGTGGCTTTTCTTTTGAAAGTGGGTAAGGGTAAGCACCATTGGGTGAGAGTAAGTTAACACGTGGTTACAGTTTTTACAGCAGTTTAATGGAGTCATGTTTTGGCAGACAGACTGGGTAGGCCAGGATGACTTCAGCTGTTTACAGATGCAGCTGAGGCCCTGGGTATGGGAGCATTCTTTGCGAGCCAATGGTTTGCAGTGCCATGGCTGCCCCAGTGGTCTGAAGAATGGAAGCAGGATGTTCTCTTTTTGGAACTGATTCCAATCTGGCCGGCATCAGTGGTGCGGCAGGATCATTTGAGAGGCAGGAGGGTATTGTTTAAGTCAGACAATATTGAAGTTGTGAGAGTTTTACAAACCAAGATGGCTAAATCTAGTGAGGGTATTGTGTAAACTGGTGCTGCAGACCTTTTGATTAATTTTTCTTTTACAGAGATACATGTCCTGGGGGTGAAGAATGAGATTGCTGACAGCCTGTCTTGTTTTCAGTTTTCCAGGTTTTGGCAGGTGGCTCTGATAGCAGCAAGGGACCCCACGGTGGTACCAGAAGAGGTTTGGCAAATTGTGCAACAGTGATCATCAGGTTGGTTTAGCAGTCATGGGCGGTGTCCACCAGGAAGGCTTATGATAGGGCTTTACATGATTTTGACAGTTTTGTTAGCTACCAGAGGAGGATTGTGTGTGGTTGGAAGAGTTGCTGTTGCGATATTCAGTGGTGCTGAAGGCTCAGAGGAGGGAAGTGAGGTTGGTGAGAGTGGTTTTGGCTGCTATTGGAGTGTTTGCCCGGATGGCAAGACTGGAGGATTTTACTAAATCCTGGACAGTTGGTCAAGTGTTGAAAGGATGGGTTAGGGAGGAAGGCCTGAATATGGGTAGGCAATGGTCATTGATAAGGACAATTTTAAAGGGTGTTGTTGCAGGGTTTGGATAAGATTTTTGCCGATTCAGAATATTATGTTGTGTGGGGAACACTGAGTGTTTGGATGTACTTTGGAGCTTTTCAGGTGTTGGAGTTGTTGGGTCATTGTTATGGGATGATGTTATGTTGGTGGCAGGAGCAGTAAATATTAGGTTACGGTCATCAAAGTCTGATCAAGCAGGAAGAGGGGCAACATAGTTCTGGGAGAAGATAGGCAGGTGCTGATGTGCCCAGTAGCATGGGCAAGGAGACTGCATGTAGTTTAAGAAGGGAGATTGCATGACAGTTTTCAGGTCTGTAGGAGGTAGGGCATTAATGGGGGGGGGGGGCAATAGAATTTGGTCATGAGGAGAGCCCTTTATAGTATTAACCTGAAGTGAGATAAATTCTCTACTCATTCTTTTCATATGGGGAGGGCATCAGATCTAGCAGAAGGGGGTAGCTCAATCAAGGTTATTAAAGTGTGGGGTGCTGGTCTTCCACTGCTTTTTTGGATTATATTAGATGAGGGTGGTTGTTTGCTTATTCCATTGTTAACATTTTTCTTTGTAGGGAGAAGTATCATCGTGGGCCACTCATGTGTATTGGGCAGCAAGGCGGGCTGTGGTTAGGTCTTATGCCACTGATTTGGGATTACATCAATTCGGTTCAAAGGTCATCTGGCATGGCATTAGTAGGTTGAAGTAGAATAGGTTTCTACAGGTATTTAGGATAGGAGGTACTGATTTGGGCATGACACCAAAGCGGCAATTAGTTTATCAAATATGTGAGGACGTTTTGGCTTTGAGGAAGCTTTATCCATCATTATGCTTAGTTTGGTTAGAGATTATTCCTCGGCTAGTGTGGAGGGAGGCTAGAAAGTTTTCTGCAGTTGAGAGGGCATGAAAATTTGTAAATTTTATGCTGTCAAAGGAATTGGGGGGATGGGGTGAGTACTATACGGCACACTGAGTTTGCTGATAAGGATCTTATGTGGTTCAGGCCAGATGGAGTTCATCTTAGTGATTTTGGCCTTGACTTTTTGGAGGGTTTGGTTAGGGATTGGAGGGAGTGATGGGGAACAGCCTTTTGGGGTGGTGGGTGGAGAAGAGGACAGGCTTGCCACTCTTCTGTTCTCTCTCTGGTGGATAATTTGTGGAAAGATTTTGGAGTGGTGGAAGAGCATCAGTGGATGCTGTTTGGACTTGGTGGTTTGGTTTTGAAAGAGGTTTTGGGTTGGAGGTGAGCGGTGGAATGCTGTCTTGAACGTGTGAGGATAAGTGAGCAAATGGGGGATTCTGATTATTCCAAGAGTAAGTGGTGGTACGCGGCCCTTACAGATGATCATTTCATGTTTTCACTCTCCACTGAAATTAAGTTATGTTTAATAAAGTTGATGCATTTATTATTATGTTTAAGAATAAAGGTCGTCAAAAGTCCTTTTTGGTGTGTGGTTGTTTTATTAAAGTGGAACATGACAAATGAAGTTTGGAACAGACAATTTTGTGATGGGACATCTTTGGGGTGATGGTGGATATGAGTGTTAAAGGAAGGGAGGTATCTAGGATGTTTGGTTAAACAAGCTAGAAGGGGAGTAGGCAAGAAAGGGTTAAGTAAGTGTGGGATGAAGGGATGAAGTGAGGTAAGGAGGGGGAGGGTTTTTAGGTCTTTTGAGGTGGGGAATTGACTGAGGATATCCACATGGTGGCATGATTTTGTTGCCCTCCCATCCCTTCCTCATTGGTTATGGTAATTGAGAGGTTTGGGCTTGTGGGGTGTTGCGATTGGGGATCATGTGGAGAAGAGGGACAGGCTTGCCTCTCTTCTGTTCCCCCTCTGGTGGATAATTTGTGGAAGGATTTTGGAGTGGTGGAAGAGCTTCAGTGGATGGTGTTTGAACTTGGTGGTTTGGTTTGGAAAGGTTGAAGGTGAGCAGTGGAACGCTGCCTTGAAAGTGTGAGGATAAGCGAGCAAATGGGGGACACTGCTTATTCCAAGGGTGAGTGGTGGTACGCTGCCCTTACGGATGATCATTTAATGTTTTCACTCTCCACTGAAATGAAGTTATGTTTAATAAAGTTGATGCATTTATTATTATGTTCAAGAATAAAGGTCGTCAAAAGTCCTTTTTGGTGTGTGGTTGTTTTATTAAAGTGGAACGTGACAAATGCTGAGCATATGCAAGAACAGTGCCATTTTGTGCAGTCAGTCAAAGTGAATGCAGTCATGGATGAAGATGCACATGCGAGTGTGTCTGAAGTAATCAGTGAATCATTTAGCTTAAATATAAGTTTTAATAACATTTCTTGACATGTTTATGTACAGTAAACATCTTGTACCCATACGCCTCTTCATCGTCTCTTTTGTATGGATGAGATAGATGACATAAGGTATGTATTAAAGTTACATATTACAGGAAAATGTCACCTCTTACAGGAAATGGCATATGAATATTTATTTATCTTTCTGTCTTCTGCATAATTAAGTCTTCAATGTGCTTATCTGATATGATAGAATCAGTAAATATATTAATCATTTAAAACAGCAGGTTTATATATTTGTACCTGCTGAATTAGACACAGTATTTACAATTTTTGTTACACCCTTTAGCATGCAATTATGAAAGATAAGAAGTGTTCATTTAAACACCTAAAGTGTAGTTTAGTCGGAGACAGAGACAGAACAATGGATATTTTTTTGTCATGTTTTTATATCTTCAAAAGTGGCAGCTCTAGTTCCTGACCTCCCTAGATGTCCCTCTTCACCTTTTTTTAAATTTTTTTTAATTCATCCTTTCAAAACCAGTTTTGTATAATAGTCTTATGCAGACTGTCCATTCACTGTATTAGCCTTTGCTCTGTCTATTGTAATTTTTTTTTATTCGCTGGTAAATCACTGAAGATTATAGTCAGTGAAAACTGCCAAAATAAGAGTTTCACACATCTTATTGTTCTGGAAATTAAATATTGATGCAAAATATGTTGTTCTGTAAACTTTTTTAAGTGACTTAGAGGAATATTTAAAAAATACCCTTAATTTACATCCCCTGTCCCCTCCAGAATTCTTAATCAAGTAAGTTGAGAGGTGTCCTACTGCCTATCTGAAGTGCTTTACTTTCATTTAAAGTTGGTAAAACACTGATTTTTCCCCTTGTAAATGGTAGCACATGGAGCAGATGAAACTCTGTTCTCTACAAAGAGTTATGATTGGGTCTATGATCGTAACCCTAAATTATGTATTCTTGACATGGATGTCACAAATCCACCTGTTGAGCTTCATGGTGAATTTCTTAGCATCCCTGTCTCAAATACATTGTAATTTGGTTATGATCGGAGACCTGATTATAATCTTCTCTATATAGTTGCTTATCTGAAGTTTAAACAATGGTAATGCATAATGATGTTTACTGTTCAACACAGATTAATGTTTTCTAGTTCCATATAGGCATTAAAAGAAATTAAGATGCTGAAGAAAATGTATAATCTGATTGTCGTCTGCTCTTTGTAGCAATTGACTGTGTCCATCAGAATTGCCAGAGCCACACTTGTTACTGTTTTTTACAATGTAACTTGTATTACTGGGATTACTGCTATAGTCTGTAAAAACATTGCTGAACTATTTCCGAAAAACTTGACATTTGAATAGCAATGTCACACACTGATCAGTAATCACTCAGACGTTTGTGCCTTTTACAGAATACATTTCTCAAACAGGGAAGCAGTCTTCTTTGATTTCTGCTTCTCTCTAAAACATTTTGACATTTTTGATAACAAAATGTGTTTTCTGACGTTTGTTTTAAAATCATCACATGCTTTCAGTTTGTCTTTTTGTTTCTTGTCATTTTTATACACATCTTCTGCCATTGTAACTCTAGATTCACTCACTGAAGATATGTTATTCTTTTGTTCTTGTTCAAACATTAAGCTACCAAAGAGTGTAATGAACTCCTTTACCATCTGAGCTGTTGATCTGTTTGTGCTCTTGTTGAAATTCCCAGGTTGCAGTACCTCAGTACATTCACTTTTTACTGATTTACAGTGATTTCCATGTGAGAATACAGGGGGATAAATCTCTTTAGAAAATATTCTAAAGGGAAATGGCAAGCTTTGCTATATTTCTGTGTAAATAGGGCTTTATTATTATTTTTTTTACTTGTGGGACTCGCAGTTGTGATTCACACACTTGTGTCAGAGATTCTGTCGGAGATCTGACCTGCTTCTTCCATGAAATGCCTTTGAATTTGGATCTCTGTTATTCTTATGAATTCTGTTATATTGCCCATAAGCATTTCAGTCATCCTGTTAACTTGTGGCATTTCTACATGTCAAAACAAACCTGCTTAAACTATTGAAAGGCAGATAATTGTCAGTCCTTAACACCTCTGATGTCTATTAGATAGCAACAAATTCTGTAAAGGACTGGGTTCACAACAGGAGCTGATGTAGATGTGACATTAATAGGGAACCTTGAATTCTCATCATTTAATCTAAACAGTCTTTATTGTACACATTTTCGATAAAGTCACTGCTGATATTCATCCATTCTCCCCTGGATAGCTTAGTCATCCGAACAGTCAAACTATGGTTGTGATGTGTTTTGCTTTGATGTATCAGGTAAGGACCAGAAGTCCTTCAGTTAGCGTATCCATAAAAGAGCACCAAGCCTTTTCTACAACCACAGCTTTAGTTTTTATAACCATTATGTCTGCTCATGTCTCTTTTAATCTTTTCTAGAATTCTGTAAGTTCACTCAGCCTATTTCCCTTTACCAAATAACTTGTACTGACAGAAAACAAATATTTTGTCTTTGTGCTTCATGAATTTCAGGACTACTCTCTTCTTTACATTGCAGTTGTTAGATATTGCTTGTGCCAAACTCCTTGCTGTTTTATCTTTTTCTGCTACTTCAATTTCTCTACATAGGAACATAAAAGGCAAGAGATCATAGACACCATAAAATGCTCAGCTATATGTACCTTTAAGCTAACAAACTTAAAAGTTCTTGTGACTCTAAGTGTCAGGACTCTTTGGAGTACTTATTGATGAGTCATATTTACATAGACCCCAGCCACCTTTTCATGTTGCTCACTCTACTTATGGGATTTATTTGGATGCCTGGATAAATAGTCAACAATATACCCTACCAATTTCTTATTGCACTACTAGTGTGGCTTAATGCACTGCTGGTTTAAAGATTGAATTATTTAATAGTGTTTCTAGAGATTTGTGGAATGCGATTAAAATATACTCTTTCCCAGATATGCACACGTGAAAGTGCTCACATTCTCAAACAGCGACTGTTGCTTCCTTACTGACCTGATCAGCTATTACTGTCTGATACTGACTTTACACTTATTGTGCTGCCATATATTTCTAACATGGCTGCCTCCTGGGTATCAGAGTAGGCTATTGCAAGCATTTGATCTGAAGTCCTAAATGCTCAAAGCTTCTTGTGCTCTTCTCCCCATATAACAGCCACACATTTCTTCATGAACTCTCTAAGTGATACTTTCATAATCCTAAAATCATTTATGAAGCTAAAGCTTTAGTGAACCTTTGTTAACATACTTCTGACTTTTTTAGCATTTGTAGATGTTGACATATTGTAAACTGCTTTTACATTTACTAGATCTGCCAACATTATCAGTTTGAGAAAATTAAAATATAACATTCTAGTTTAGTCTTATCAGACTCACACTTTTCCCTGTTTAATGTCATCCAGTTTTCCTTAAAGTGCTAAATATCATTTCATTGTCTCATGGTCACTCTGATTTCTCCCATACTAATACTGCTACTACTTATACTGATACTAATACTAATACTGATACTAATACTAATAATACTAATACTAATACTAATACTAATATCATCATTGCTCTCCCTAACATTTTGATGTCTAGTAATACTTGTTGACTAACATGCTGAAAATGTTTGGAAGCTGAGCGAACATTAAAGTGAATCTCTTGTTCCTCATTAGGCTTACATGTGTGGAAAATATGGTTGTATTAAAACTTTATGGGTACAATTCAAATTGGTGATAAACTGATCTTAAACATGAAACAACGAATACCTTTTTTCTACTTAGCTCACGTAAGATGTTTACCATGAGGGTAAGGTGTCTCTCTAACCTTATTACTTTGTTAGATAATGACAAAGCAGAGTGAAGCATGACCTTATCAGGTTTCTTAGGATTTTGGAGGAGTGACTGTGGGAAAATCCAAGGCTTTGAACTAGATACTTTTTTCAATAATGTCTATTTTTTGTAATTTCTCAATTTCTTCTTCAACTTTCTCTTTTTCTTAGATGAAACAGAATCTTTTCATGTGACCAACCTGCTAGAATTCCTTTTGAGTCAATGTGCACCTTCAGTTGATGAGTTGCAAGTTTTTTTTTTTCAATTCATTCAGATAAACTGTTGTAATCAATTTACATTTCATGATGTATTTTTTGTCTGTGGTTCTTATTACACTATTCCATCTCAGTATTTTCTCTAATGATATGGTTGCTTTTACATATCTTTCAAGTGCATGAGAAGTGAAAATCATTAATTTGTAATTTGTTCTGTCTCAGCTTCAAATCTATTTCATTACTATTAGTTTACTGTATGTAAATGCCACTCACCAACATATTTTGGTGCTTCTTAGTTAATAAACACGTTATCTTCATATTTAATATCTTCACTAGCATGTCTAGCCATTTAGTAATATCATTTTCATTTACAGTATGCACACAAGTTTAGCCTTCTCTGTCATTTTTTTCATGTCCTTCTGTATTTCCCTTAACACATTCTTTATGTACGACATTTTATGTTATCTGTTTGAGTCAATGTATACTGCATATTCGTTTTCTTTATTCTAGTCATTATTTCATTTGTAGCTTTTGTATGTTTTAACAAAATAGTTTTGTTAATTTGCACTTGGCAAATATCTTATTCTTTCCTTTAGACCAATGGCCATTAGAACATCTGTATTCTGTTTTGTAACTTATATCATTTTCTCATGAAGTCACATGCAAATATCTTTTGAAATCTCTTCGCTTTCTCTTTTCCAGATGCTTTAATCAGACATTTGTTTGTTTGTGTCTTTCGGCTTTTCCCGGTTAGGGTTCGCCACAGTGGAACTCCGGTCCGCTAATGATTGGCAGTAGATTTTTACGTACTGGCTTGCCGGGCCTAATGCACAACCTTCAATGAAGGAATGCCCATTCACGCATGCTGCTACACAGAAGACGCTCTAACTGAGAATCGAACGGGCAATGTCTAACTGTGAGGCGACAACGCTACCCCACCGCTCATGCTTTAATCAGACATTAAGCTTTGTTAATAGTTTTCTACTAATCATTTTGTATTGTTTGTATGTTTAAAAGCTTTTTATGTGGGGAGAAACCCCCATTCAAAGTTCTTTGCACCCTCTACCCCCAAATTTAATAGAATCACCTCCAGACTTATTGCACCTTGAGACAAGGAGAAAGCTCATCTGCACTGACTTTCTAATGAATGCATATTTCAGAGAATTTGGGAATCATGTAGCTGAAGAGTCCACCCACATTATGTTATAGGAAATTGTGAGATTTGATTCTTGTGAGCTTATTACTAGTACTTTATATGATTGGTTATATCAAGTCCAAAATGATGGTCTTTATGGTTTTGTCATCTGATCTTTATACTCCCCAGTAGCATAATCATCTTTTTGCTTAGTTACACAACTGCAGGTAAAGCTTCAGATGAGTGGCCTACATAGAAATAGTGCTCTTCTTACACCTGATATCTATAAAGCACCATATGCAGTTAGATGATATACATGGCTTTCTGTTAGAAGTGAGAGACAAAATATTGAGTTCCACAATAACACAAAGCAAACTTCAGTTTAGACAATAAAGCAGAAAAGAACAGAATCTGCTGCTTTCTTTCAGTGGGATGCACACCGCATCCCCTGCCATGGAGGGTTATGCACCCCCCCCCCCAATAGCTACATACACAAAATAGGAATGTACTATAACTCATAAAAGAAGAAATACTCTGAGGTACTGCAACCTCTTACATAGCATGCATTCCATACAAATGCTGTAATGGTCTTGTGTATATTCAATGAACCCAAGCTACATAATTTTAGCTACTGAGAAACTTTTAAATTTTGTTATGTCTACTTTGTGGATTTTGCTTTCAAATATTACCTATTTAGAAGACTCTGGATATTCTAGTTTGGCACTGGTAAATACTAGGTTGTGCATTTATCTAGATTATGTGTAAATGTGCCTAGTTTTCAACCTTTTGCTCCTGTTGAGGCACAATATAACCTTTAGTTACATAATTAGTATAACGATCTTGCCTCTTGATGTTTTTGTGATGGTATCCATGAATATGTTGAGTTCTATCACTATTCCTGTATTATGCCAGCAGTTATACAAGTGACGTTAGATGAAGGATCAGCACAGGAGATCATAAGAAGGTGAGCCTTCTTTGCCCAATTCCCTGATTACTGGATAGTCTAAAGATACAAGTTAACTTGTATCATACTAGTTCCTGCTTTCAGAGGAAATGACTGCTTTTGTAAGAATTATTATATTGTCCTACACAACTGATTGTAATATTACAGACAGGTGATAGATCTAAGATAAATATATACATTTTCCTTGCATTTAAATGTACCTCACATTATACTGAAAACTTGTTATATTGGTCTGTTACTACCTGGCGTGGTTCACATGCACACTCTGGTATTTATAATATCCCAGTTTTTGTCTGCATTTAAAATCCTTTTCAGATCTCTTGATTTTGTTGTTTTCCAAAATGTTTAATAAAGCTCATTAAAAACTAGTTTGCAATACTAGTGTGCTTTAGCTATTCAAAAAAGTTTGAAGAATTATTCCTACTTTTTCCAGAAATGAAAACAAAACTTATGCATAAGTGTTTCACTTTACTTCTTTGCTATTGCTGGCATACATCACCAACACTTATAAATAATCCCTATCAACTTCCCTGTGTATTTGTGGAGCTTTTGGTGCTACCTCTACTGCCATTGTTTTGTAGTTCTTTTTCTCTTTCCCACCCACCCTTGCCTACAATTCATAGTCCTACTTCCACTCCTTCTCCAGAATTGTAGTGGCTTGCTACTGTCTCATTAATAATGTTCAGTAAAAACTGCAAGAAAAACCCAGGCAAGCTAGAATTTTCATTGTGTGATACCTTAAACCTCCTGTAATAGAGGCCCATGGGATATATGCAGTTGACCCTTTGAGGACATCAAAGTGTTTCACCTACATGGCTTCTGAATATCCACAACGTCTTTACTTTTTAAGTCTTTATGGTTACATTTAGGCCAATAAAGCCAAACCTCACTAGCTCTGGACCTGCATGTTTCAGCCCTTTTATTGATCTCATCAGCAGAGCATAAGTGGATAGTTTGGCCATACTTCAGAAACACAGGGTCTTTAAACCCAGGTGATGGACATACAGATCAACATGCCTGCAAAATACCCCAACTAACATCCAAACGAAAGGGTAAAAAGGTCACACAGACAAACCATTCAGCAAAACTGTAAGAAAAACCAAGCCAAGCTAGAGTTTTTGCATATATCTCATCTTCCTACCAGCCATGAACATGGGTTGGAGAAAGTTTGGGGGTGGCTTCTTGAGTTAAGAAGACCCTTTGAATGAGGAGGGAGAGACTGTTAGAGTCAGCTGATAGTCAGATGTGAGGATGCCAAAAAAGTTATTTAGAAAGAAAAAGACAACCTACCACCATTTGACTGACCAGGAGAAAGTTAACTAGTTCCATTCTGATCAGGACACTGTAAGGAACCTCCAGATGTCTACAACCCACAAGAGGAAACTATAGGAATAAGTAGCTTCCCTATTCCTGTAGAGACAACGATAAGTATAATATTCGCATGTCAATCACAATCCTAGCTACCAGGATTTTGCAGACACCAGTTTAGGTCATATTAGGTATATCACAGGCTTCAGCTTCAAGAATACTTAACAAGTTCCTCAGAGTTATGCTTCTGCATGTGGATGAGCATATCTAGTGTCTCAGGAGAGCAGAGCAGAGACATCAATATGCATGGTTTTTATGACATTGCACATCTTCCTGAGGGTACTAGGTGCCATAAATTGTACACATGCCAATAAAGGCCCCATTTAATCCAGACTCACAGAGACATGACCAAGAAAGGGTGCCATTGCATGAACTGACAAGTAGTGTGCAGCGGCCAGGGGATCATTACCAATGTCTGCATGACTACCAGCCAGTTCTCAATATTTCTTATCTGTGGTGCATGCATTAAATTTATTGGCACTTCCAGCAAAGTGACTTCCACAGGTCTATCTAGTTCTTAATTTCAGGCATTGTGGGCAGAATATATGTGAACAGCTACACACACACACACACACACACACACACACACACACACACACACACACACACACACTGCACATATTCATTAACCTCCAAACAGATGTCTCTCACTTGTTGCAGGTGACTCTGGATACGCCATTGAGCCCTGGCTTATGACAGCCATATACTATCCACAGAATATTGCCAACATGAATAAACCTTGGCTTGAGATGATTGTCACCGCAAAAGTGACACCCTGACCCCATGTGTAAAATGAGAAAAGGGGTTGAGGATGGATGGATGAATAAAACTTGACACAGTCAGAGAAACAAAACATCATAGAATGCGTATTAAACCTTCTGAAGGGAAATGTTTCCTGTCTTGATACATCTGGGTGGCATTACAGTAGTCCCCTGACACAGTGTGTAAGCTGGATATTGTCTATACTGTGCCACACAATATGATACTGAGGAAATAAATGTGCCAGACCCATGAAACAGCTGTATTAGAAACAGGCCGACTCATCACAGACATAAAAGCTGCAGCAACATCTGCAGGAAACAGCAAGATAGAATATGAGGAAGAACTTGCTGGACAACACCCCTTAGACAGTGATGGGTGCAATACATGGCAGCACAGGTAGAAACAGTGACATGTAATCAAGAACTATTGGCCCTGATGAGCACCCGGTGAAAATACAGTGTCACACAGAGCAAACATGTTGCACAATGACATGCTGTGCTGGGCAGTGCATGGTCTGTCTTCATTGTGTATCATATATTACCAGATAAACTAAACAGGATGAAGGGTATAGTGAATCACAATCATTATCATGTACACAGCTGCCACAGGACACACTAGCACATGGCTGTCAACATAAAATGGGCAGGGGATCATGTCACAGAAGGAATAGATGGAGCACTTATGATACAAACTGAACTTTTTGTCAAGGATCACACCCTCATTTGACAGGGATAGGGTGACAGTTTGTGACTGGCATCTGGTGCTACTATCTTTTGGCTTTAGGTGAAAGGACTCAGACCCTGTTCCCCCAAGGATGGTGTAATACTGTTGGAAGCTAACTTGGATGGAGTCTGTTGATAAGATGTTCTGCTAGTGGAGGTTAGGTGTCATTATTGCTCACAATGAGGAGTTACAGTGTCTTACAGTCACTGGCTATGCTGATGAGTGTCCACCATATGATGGCCTCTGTACAAAGCCATAACTAGGGTGGGGTGAAAGTGGCAGCTGTTTTGGATGCAAGATGTCAGTGGGTGGTGTATGAGTGTATTACTGGTTTTATAAATGAACAGAGATACTACATGCGCAGTCATGGCTGAAGCACTTAGTGTATAACTATAACAAGCTGCTGGCCAAAGTTTTAACAAAAAGCATACTACAATACAGATACTGCAGAAATTTTCTTTGAGAAAACCTTTATTGATCCTCAACTTTGAGCTGAGGAGGCACTGATTTGGGGACTGGCACAGAGTCCCAGAGAAGGTACATACAGTTCTACCTCTATACATGGCTATTTGGGTATGTACCTTACCCTGACCATGGACAACACTGCCTATATGTACAGTGGTGATGGCACTTGAAATTCTCCTCATGAAAGTAACAGTGGAAGTGTTGTTTATCATTATAGGTCTCTTAAAACCACTGATTATATTATCTCTTGTCTCTGTTGGTACTGCTAAATGGCATGCCACTCAACACAGCAGTCAGCTCCATGTGGACTACGTAGCAGCAGACTGTGATGTGATGACATTCCTGCACATCTGCTGATTCATCACAAGCACTGTCAGCATGCCAGTTGCCAAATGTGACACGTGATACTACTGGACACCCCTGTGAGGCTGCACTATGATGAGGTATACTCAAATCTGACAACAACACAATCAATTACTGCAGCAGCTGTGGGATGATTACTGCTGGGGTTTGCAGACATTGGCAGTCCCTCCCCTCCAAAGACCGTGAATGCTTAGACTCCATGGATGTGGCTGTTTGATTACCATGTACAGAAGGTGCATGATCACCCAGGATTGAGACAAATAATACCACGGTGTCACCTGACTGTAACTCCAGAACAACTGTTTTGGCATCATCATCATCATCATCAGCAGCAGCAGCAGCAGCAGCATCATGGGTGCCACACGTGTCATCATTGTAATGGTCTGCTCTGTGAACAGACATTCAACAGTGAGTACAATTACATGTGATAGAGGTACAACAATGCATCATATATGCTAAGGGTTTCAGTGAACACCCAATGTACAACATAAACATACCTTCCCTGCCAAAATGCCATTGCTGCACTCCTGATATTCCCGTTACAACAATAAGCAAAGGGGCACAGTGTCCAGCCTACACTCTGTATGTGCTTTACCACTATAGAGACATCTGCAGTATACCATGCTAAAGTGGTGCATCCTCCATTGACACACACATGGGGGGTATTCATTCTTCCTTCAATGTCTACACTTCCAGGGATTATTACTGTACCATTTTCCTCACTTAGAGAAACCAGCCAGGCCTCCAACTCCATTAGTGTGGTTGTCCCTGGTAGACTACCCCCTGTGCTGACCTCTCAGCCACTCTCTATTCTGCCTTCCCCTTGACATAGCTGATCATGTCTGTGAAATGTCTATGACATTACTGCACTGTGCTGTTGTTCTGATCCCCTGCATCAATGTCATGGATCAATGCCTGCCATACCTACTCCCACAGAAGCTAATTAGTCTTTGTTTCCTCAGCAGGTATCCCTATGGTCTTGTTTGCTTGCAGCAGCCTTTCATTCTTGACAAGGCTGAAACTATTTATGCTCTGCCTACTGACATGATGACACCAAGTGAAAACAAGCAAACATTGCTGTACACTCTATATTGATGAAAGTGATTAAAATAGCAGGTATAAGTACACTGTGCTGGTTGGGACAGATACTGGTGTCATACATGCCGCACGTAGGTTCCCATACATTCACTACAGTGTCTAGCCTTTCTGTTAGGTACTATAGAGATGTATAAGAGAAGGGTAGGACTCACAGAGTGGGCTGACATGTTGTGTTTAAAATCACAGTATCATACATAGGACAGACAGGTGAAGGGGGCATGTGTCCCCTGATGTAAACCTATGATAAGATTAAGGTTTGAAATCTAAGACATAAGATCCTCTTATTGTTACTATAGGTATAAAACACTCCTGAACACAGTAGGACTCCAAATATGTCTTAATAATTTTTGCCAACTTCAATAAGCACACCTTTAAGTAGATGGGATAATGAATCTTACCCCATATTTGCAGATAAAGACCTATTTTGGCCCCTACAGTAATGCAAAACTGTATGATAGATAGAGATCAAAATGTCCCCACATTCTCAAACACTGCATATTTTTTGATAGATGTAGAGACCATAGGTAAATGAGACCACGTATACCACAACTCTGTCAGGATTATCTAATTACACTTTTGTTTAATCCTTCTTTCCCTTACTCCAACTTCATAGTCCTGGTAACAAGAGCTCCACTGTATTATTGCATCAATTCTCACTCATCATAAGAATCACTGGTGGAAGCAAAGGCTCCATTACACCAGCTCTCCTTACCCTTCTCTCCTGCCTGTCAGCTCTCTGATCTCAGCATTTCCACTACATCTTTCTCCCTTTATATCCTCTTCTTCCACTGCAACTTTGTCCCCTTCCTCTTCTTCACTTATCCCTTCTCTTCTCATATCTTCCTCTCTGCTGTAGGTGGCAGCATGAACTATTGCACCATTTGTTGACTTTAAATGGTCAGCTCTAGCCCTTTCCCATCTCACAAGCTTCCAGTAGACCTTGGTGGTATCATCAGGTAACCCGTATAGAAGATCATATAGGAATACGAGATGTACTGTACTAACTGGTTTTCTGTGAGAATAACTGATGCATGGAATAGCCTGCCAAATTATATTAAAGAAGGCACTAGTTTAGATGTTTTTAATGGCTGTTTTGCTATATTGACAGGCTAGAAGGTCATTATTGTCCATGCCTGGAATATTTGTATGTATTTATGTAGGACTCCTCTACATTGTCTCTCTATCTATCTATCTATCTATCTATCTATCTATCTATCTATCTATCTATCTATCTATCTACCCTTCTGTTTATTTGTTTAGTTATTTTGTATTAGCACTTTAGGTGTGCTGGCCAGATTACCTTTGCTGTCATGACTAGGTTAAGTTGGACAGACGAGTATGAATACAAAGCACTGTGACATATACATACTAGAGTAATATACACTTCAGTATCAGAGGTATAGCTAGGGTGAGGTGAAGAAGACAGCTCCCCCAGGCTCAAGATGTCAGGAGGGTCTGACACTCAATACTGGCATTCAGTTTCTGAATGCCAGTACTGCATTTGCCAAAGTTGTCTGTGTAGTGAAGTGAGGTAAAGCTTTTTTTTTACCAGGGCTTCGCTGTTGCTGCTGTTGTAGCTGCTGCTGTTGCTGTAGCTAGACACTTGTTACATTTGCAGCAAAGAATTCTCAAATACAGTAGGACCTTTTTTTTTTTTTTGCTGCTTGGCAAGAGTTAGGAGTAGAGATTGGACTTGGATTGCTCTGTAACTGAAGAGTGTTAGATCAAGGGACAACATAGGTCTAAGCCGGATCATGGTAAAATGGGGACCTACTCAGGGTAATGGACCCCCCCGCAGCCATTCCAGTGTCCCATTACTTGGCTATTTCCCCCCATTTACCAATCAGGACTGTTCAAACCTCTCAGTGTGCACACTATTTTCTTATTTTCTTCCACAATGATTATTTGGATTTAACTTAAAACTTTTATTTCAAATTTTATAGCACAAACACTGATAGACATTTGCTAAACAAAGCAATACAGTCTCACAAAACTTCTCTGCCCTTGATACTCACATTCATTGAAACAGAATTGAAGCCCACATTCAAAGAAAAGGCATCTGGCCAGTGGTGGATAAAGTTTACCTTTGGGCTGTTTTCAAATCATAGGCCCTTGCACACATTTTTGGGACCATGCATACATACATGCATGTGTTCTTTGATTCACCTTCCTCATTTGTTTAGCAATATATGTGAAGTATGTTTGTTTTTGATTACTTTTATATGAATGTAAATTTGCCTGTGTCACAAGTGATAATTAAATAAAGGTGTTTGAAAAAAATTATATTCCTCATATAATACAGTACCACTTGTTAGAGTGTGTTACAGTGTGTTTTAAATTTGTAGTTTTTTTTCAGTAAGCAATGAAACAAAATGTATGAACCAATAATGACAAAAGTGCCCAATTCAGAACATTTCAGTAATAAACGTCTACTCAAACCTCTGTCATTAGAATCCACAAATATCAGTCAATATGCACAATCTCTGCAGAAGTAAAAGTCATCTGAATAATTTCACATTAAAGCGATCTGTAACTAATGAAAAGGTTGCTGCTAGCAAACAACTTTATATAGCAGTATTTCATCTACAAATACAGTGCCTGCTGCCCTTGCAGAATACATTGCCTAAATTGCATTAAAAAAGGTACGCTGGTAATATTGCAATAAGGAATGGATGGCAAACTGACAACAGGTTTACTGTTACAGGCATCTCATACAAAGGAGGAGATACTCAGGACTGCTGCACCACAGCCGCCCTTAAAGTACAACACAGTATCTGCAATCCATCTACATGCTGTAGGAGTAGAACCCATAGCCTTCTACATCCAAAACAAGTATGCTAGCTGTTGTGCTACTATTGTAAACAGACTTAGCATGAGCAGCAGTGAACTTCTCTCCACTTGAAACTCATAATTCCTTGAAAAATACACTTGATATTCAGTTTCTAGAAAGATGCACTTGAACATAGCTCTCAACAAATCAGGGACAGATATCAACAGAATAAGGGACAAATCCACAAATAATCAGGGACTGTCAGGGATACTTATAAAATATTAGCACTATTAACTTGGGACATTGACAGAATAAGATAATGTAAATAATATACAGCTTCTGAAGTAAAATAAATATGTAACTCTAACTATTGTCATTATTTATTAAGTAGAATCCACCCTCTTTTCTCCAAAAGTCACAAGTTTTAGGAGGGATTAAGAGGGACAGAGCTAAAATTTAAGTCAAAAAATCAGGGACTGTTGAGAGCTATGCACTTGGCACTCAGCTCCTTAAAAATGTACCTGAAACTCAGTGGTTGGGTAGATTGAGCACTTGTTTCCTGTAACTAAGGTACAGGGTTTGACTCTGAGCAAACTACCTGGTATCTCTACATGGGACACTTTACACACACACACACACACACACACACACACACACACACACACACACACACACACACACACACACACACTACCTTACTTGCTGAAGAAGAATCTGTCCAGGAATTACCTTACCTGCTGTAGAAGAAGAAGAAGAATCCATCCAGGACTAAGTTTGCATTCATTGCAGAACAAGCAGTACAAGAACAGTCTTCTTGTATTTAGATTTTGTGCATGTGGAAAGGAAGAACAGGTGGTCTGTGGGATGATGTATGCAGAAGGTGTTCTTAAAGAAAAACACCTTTAAAAACAAAAACATGTAATTTTTTTGAACTTAAAAAGTAAATGTGACGGTCCCTCAGCAGGCAAGTCCCATCCCAGCAAGTCAGCCCTAGGCAACTGCCTTGGTTGCCTAGTGCTGGATCTGGCTCTGTCATAGGGCATGAGATGTCCAAGCTACAACTTTGTTCAACAGAGTAAAACAAAATCACAAAGATTTGTATACATGTTAAAAATGTTTAGTGTATGTATGGATTGTCTAAGTATAGCTGATATAATGTGAAAAACATCACTGGTTAGACTACTAAAGCTCCTTTAAGGTATATATACAATATACATATGTGAAAAGCAAACAATAAAGTAGTTTTGTGGAGACTATATGGGTAATAGTAAAGGAGTTTATGTGGCAGTAGTTGATATAGGGTTCCTAACCATTATCCCTAAAGCATTTCCAGATTAGTTTTTTGATGGGGGGGGGGGGTTCTCATTGTCTTTTAAAAATCTAGAAGGGTATTTTGAGACTTGATCTTGCTGAGAGTTTATTCTAGATTCCATATTCTAAAGAAGGCATTTTTTCCGATAACTATTTCAAATGGGAACTGGCATACAAAACATTATCTTCTAGACTACTTAATGTTTATGATTATTCTTTGAATGGAAGTTTAGTGTTCAGAGGTGAGCAGTATCCTACTTTTAATATTTTGAATTCTAAAGCACTTAAAAGGAAGGTTGACTGCTTGGTCACCGGGAGCCATTTTAGGCTTTAGCATGTGTCAGTGGTGAGAGCAGGGATCAGACAGCAGTGCAAATCCATAGATTTTATTTACAGTAATCTGCAGTCGTATTGTGCTATTAGCAGAGTTCATCTGTGCTGGCTGTATTCTTGTTAGCAAAGCAGCATGTTTTTAGCTATGACTGTGTGAGTGACTGGGGGAGAATAAAAGACAGAGGCATAATTTTAGTTATGATAAGGCTTTCTCAGTGATTCTGTGAGTGTGATCGGTGAATGACAGTGATGGGTCACTCTGCTTTCTCACTCATACCTATAAATCTTAATAGATGGAAACACTCATATTGTCTTTATCTTTTATCTCTAACACTTCATTCTCACTCTTAGTGACTGCAAGGATTCAACTAATTTTAATCCTTTTTATCCTGTTCTAGGCTCACAGATTTAGGTGGCAGCAAGAGTTCCCCTTCACTAACACATCCCGATATTATTTAATCCTTACAGCCCTGAGGGGCAGCAAGATCTCCTCTGTACCATGTCTGCCTCCTCTTCATCCATCCTTACACTTTTTTCTGGACTGCAAAGATTCTCTACATTACTTCTTTCACCTCTCAAGCCATCCTCACTGGTGGCAGGACACATCCTAAAGGATTCTCTATTTGTCAGTCTAACCTCACAACCCTTGATGGCGGATAGGGCCTAATCCTTCTGATCTCACATAAACAACCTAAATCCTCCCTCCTTTCCCTAATAATTCACTCCACCTTCTAACTTCTACCACTTCTTCCTTCCCCAGCTTTCACTCAAACCTTAACTTTGCCACTATTTCCTTCCCTTTTATCTCATTCTCTGCACCTTTTATTTCAACTGCATTGCCTCAGTAGTTATAAACTGCAAATTTCCCCCTACAAACTGCCTTCCACTCCTCTATAGCTTGCACCCCCCATTATTCAAAACTAATTTCCCTTCTCTTCTCTTCTCTTCTCTTCTCTTCTCTTCTCTTCCCTTCTCTTCCCTTCCCTTCTCTTCTCTTCTCTTCTCTTCCCTTCCCTTCCTTCTCTTCCTTCCCTTCCCTTCTCTTCCCTTCTCTTCTCTTCCTTCCTTCTCTTCTCTTCCCTTCCCTTCCCTTCTCTCCTCTCCTCTCCTCTCCTCTCCTCTCCTCTCCTCTTCTCTTCCCTTCCCTTCCCTTCTCTTCTCTTCTCTTCCCTTCCCTTCCCTTCTCTTCTCTTCTCTTCTCTTCTCTTCTCTTCTCTTATCTTCTCTTCTCTTCTCTTCTCTTCTCTCCTCCCCTCTCCTCTTCCTTCCTTCTCTTCCCTTCTCTTCCCTTCCCTTCCCTTCTCTTCTCCTTCTCTTCTCTTCCCTTCTCTTCTCTTCTCTTCTCTTCTCTTCTCTTCTCTTCTCTTCCCTTCCCTTCCCTTCTCTCCTCTCCTCTCCTCTCCTCTCCTCTCCTCTCCTCTTCCCTTCTCTTCTCTTCTCTTCTCTTCCCTTCTCTTCTCTTCTCTTCTCTTCTCTTCTCTTCCTTCCCTTCCCTTCCCTTCCCTTCTCTTCCCTTCCCTTCCCTTCCCTTCCCTTCCCTTCTCTTCCCTTCCCTTCCCTTCCCTTTCCTTCTCTTCTCTCCTCTCCTCTCCTCTCCTCTCCTCTCCTCTCCTCTTCTCTTCTCTTCTCTTCCCTTCCCTTCCCTTCCCTTCCCTTCTCTTCCTTTCTCTTCTCTTCTCTTCTCTTCTCTTCTCTTCTCTTCTCTTCTCTCCTCTCCTCTCCTCTCCTCTTCTCTTCTCTTCTCTTCTCTTCTCTTCTCTTCTCTTCTCTTCCCTTCTCTTCTCTTCCCTTCTCTTCTCTTCTCTTCTCTTCTCTTCTCTTCTCTTCCCTTCTCTTCTCTTCCCTTCTCTTCTCTTCTCTTCTCTTCTCTTCCCTTCCCGTCCCTTCTCTTCTCTTCTCTTCTCTCCTCTTCTCTTCTCTTCTCTTCTCTTCTCTTCTATTCTCTTCTCTTCTCTTCTCTTCCCTTCTCTTCTCTCCTCTCCTCTCCTCTCCCCTTCTCTTCTCTTCTCTTCCCTTCCCTTCTCTTCTCTTCTCTTCTCTTCTCTTCCCTTCCCTTCTCTTCTCTTCTCTTCTCTTCTCTCCTCTCCTCTCCTCTTCTCTTCTCTTCCCTTCTCTTCTCTTCCCTTCTCTTCTCTTCTCTTCTCTTCCCTTCTCTTCCCTTCTCTTCTCTTCTCTTCTCTTCTCTTCTCTTCTCTTCCTTTCTTCCCTTCCTTCTCTCCTCTCCTCTCCTCTCCTCTCCTCTTCTCTTCTCTTCTCTTCTCTTCTCTTTTCTTTTCTTTTCTTCTCTTCTTTTCTTTTCCCTTCCCTTCTCTTCTCTTCTCTTCTCTTCTCTTCTCTTCTCTTCTCTTCCCTTCTCTTCTCTTCCATTCCTTCCCTTCCCTTCTCTTCTCTTCTCTTCCCTTCTCTTCTCTTCTCTTCTCTTCTCTTCTCTTCTCTTCTCTTCTCTTCTCTTCTCTTCTCTTCCCTTCCCTTCCCTTCCCTTCTCTTCTCTTCTCTCCTCTCCTCTTCTTTTCTCTTCTCTTCTCTCCTCTTCTCTTCCCATCTTCTCTTTTCTCTTCTCTTCTCTTCCTTCCTTCCTTCCTTCTCTTCTCTTCTCTTCTCTCCTCTCCTCTTCTCTTCCCTTCTCTTCCCTTCTCTTCTCTTCTCTTCTCTTCCCTTCTCTTCTCTTCCCTTCTCTTCTCTTCTTTTCTCTTCTCTTCTCTTCTCTTCCCTTCTCTTCTCTTCTCTTCTCTTCTCTTCTCTTCTCTTCCCTTCCCTTCTCTTCTCTTCTCTTCTCTCCTCTCCTCTCCTCTTCTCTTCTCTTCCCTTCTCTTCTCTTCCCTTCTCTTCTCTTCTCTTCTCTTCCCTTCTCTTCCCTTCTCTTCTCTTCTCTTCTCTTCTCTTCTCTTCTCTTCTCTTCTCTTCTCTTCCCTTCTCTTCTCTTCCCTTCCCTTCTCTCCTCTCCTCTCCTCTCCTCTTCTCTTCTCTTCTCTTCCCTTCTCTTCTCTTCCCTTCTCTTCTTTTCCCTTCCCTTCCCTTCCCTTCTCTTCTCTTCTCTTCCCTTCTCTTCTCTTCTCTTCTCTTCCCTTCTCTTCTCTTCTCTTCCCTTCTCTTCTCTTCTCTTCTCTTCTCTTCTCTTCTCTTCTCTGCTGTTCCCTTCACTTCTCTTCTCTTCTTTTCCTTTCTCTTCTCTTCTCTTCTCTTCTCTCCTCTCCTCTTCTCTTCCCTTCCCTTCTCTTCTCTTCTCTTCTCTTCTCTTCTCTTCTCTTCTCTTCTCTTCTCTTCCCTTCTCTTCTCTTCTCTTCTCTTCTCTTCTCTTCTCTTCTCTTCTCTTCTCTTCCCTTCTCTTCTCTTCTCTTCTCTTCTCTGCTCTCTTCTCCTCTCCCCTTCTCTTCTCTTCTCTTCCCTTCTCTTCTCTTCCCTTCCATTCTCTTCTCTTCTCTTCCCTTCCCTTCTCTTCTCTTCTCTTCTCTTCTCTTCTCTTCTCTTCTCTTCCCTTCTCTTCTCTTCTCTTCTCTTCTCTTCTCTTCTCTTCTCTTCTCTTCTTTTCTCTTCTCTTCTCTTCCTTCTCTTCCCTTCTCTTCTCTTCTCTTCCTTCTCTTCTCTTCTTTTCTCTTCTCTTCTCTTCTCTTCCTTCTCTTCTCTTCCTTCTCTTCTCTTCTCTTCTCTTCTCTTCTCTTCTCTTCTCTTCTCTTCTCTTCTCTTCTCTTCCCTTCTCTTCTCTCCTCTTCTCTTCTCTTCCCTTCTCTTCTCTTCTCTTCTCTTCCCTTCCCTTCTCTTCTCTTCTCTTCTCTTCTCTTCTCTTCTCTTCTCTTCTTCTCTTCTCTTCTCTTCTCTTCTCTTCTCTTCTCTTCTCTTCTCCCTCATTCCACCACACTCCCTCACTCTATCTTCTTTCTATGATATTTACAAATCTGGCTAAAGTCTACACACCCCAGAAGTAAATCTCTTTATCTATTGTCTTTCTTCCCTTACTGGCTGGTGCTACTGAATCTTGGACCCCCCCTATCTAATGCCTACTACCAACAGTTTCATTCTCCTCCCCTTTTTCCCTTTTAACTCCATCAAAGAAATCCACTCTAAAACTGGACTTCTGTGCCTTCAAAGATTTAACCTTAAACTTGAATCCATTTATAAGCTTCTTCTACAGCATATTAACCTGCTTCCCCTTGTAAAACCTGTAAAACCCAACTGCCAGAAAATCATATTCTGTTTTCCACCCTAGAAATCCTTTTGCAATGACTGTCCTAATTATTATTTTTTTCTTACTGAGAGCATCTCCTGCACTGCTCATACCATCTCCTCAACAACTTGGAACATCTGGCCCCCACTGGTCCATCACCATGCAATCTGTTATTAGTGCTACCAAACTGGAGTACTGGAGTAGCTATTATCTATCTTCCACTGCCCAGAACTCACTCTTTAACCTTGGCAACCTTTTTCAAGATTATTTTCTTCACTTCTTCAAATACCTATCTATATCTATATCTATCTCTCTATCTATATATACATGAAATACCGACAACAGCGCTACTGCAGAAAAAAGGAAAATAACATTTCCTTTTTTCTGCTAGCTCCGCCCCTCACATCCCCTGTAACTTTAATATACCAACTCCGAGATCACACTACAGTGCAGGAATGGAAATATTTCCATTCCGCACTATGGAGACTTACCGTTTCCCCATTGTCGGTATTTTGTCTGTCGGGCTTTTGGTGTTTGCGATGTGGGTGTCGGTGTTGTGAGCTGTCAGTCTTCTGTAGGGGACCCATATATATATATATATATATATATATATATATATATATATATATATATACACACACACACACACATGCATGCATACATGCATACACACTCACACACACACACACACACACACACACACACACACACACACTCACACACACACACACACACACACACACACACATGTTTTTTAACCAAAGCTGCCAAGGACCGTATGATAATAAAAATTTGTTTAGCCAGCTACCAACTGACCCATCTGCTACATGGACCAACTAGACATTATTAAAGTGCAACTGATCATACTCACCTAGATTATATGCTTATCAAAACCCCTATCAAAGTATGCAGTCTAAAATTCATCCCTCACAAACTAAGTGGTCTTATCTCCATCTTGTTCCAGTGGCCCAGTAAATGGCCTAAACCTCTGTTCCCTTTATAATCAGAAATAGGTCTTCTCCTCAGATGCAGTCTCTCAATGATATGCGTATGATAAATTTGACCTCTCTTTGTATCTTAGCTGATGATGGTTGTTAGTTTGCACAGATACATGGCTATTCCTCCAAAGTAAGCACTTTCTGCTATTGACCAGGCTCTCTTGAATAGTCACACCGAACCCAGTCACTCACAGCCTCTAACAATTTGGGGCAATATTTTCATACTGTATCTAATGTGCTTCTTGTAAAACCCATTGCATTTTAAAGTACTTATCTTTAGTTGCTAAAACTAATAATGCAAAGAAATTGATGTTTATAAGTGAAAAAAATATGCAATGTCCTCATGCCAAAAATAAAGACTTTTGTTTTTATGATTTTATTTACACTAGTTTTTTTATAGTTTTTATAGATATCAGTTTATTTTGCTATACCGTACCTCATTCTGTTTCTGGCTTCTTCCTCTTTGCTTCATTCTTTGATCATCTTGCCATTTTCTGGAAGAACTCCTGGATGTTTGCACTCTTCTTTCTGATTCCTTTTTGAGAAGAAGTCAAACAGAATATGTAATAAGTCAGATGATTCCAGACAGAAGCAGTAATGCAAAAACAGGAACTTAAAAACAGATGTCTGATCTAAATTAATCATACAAGTCTTAACCATTTAAAATGGAATGAGCTTTTACAATCATTGTGACTAGTTATTGCTTGTGATATATTGACATATTGCCTACCTTTGACATTTTGATTTACCATTGCAATGTATGGTCATGTTCATGTTACATGTAGTGTGTTAGTATCAATCAAAATCAACGCCAAAAATCAAAAATCAAAATCAAGGCATCCTCTTTCCTAATACTGATGGATTTACTGCACATCAGCAAGTCCAGTGGAATCAGAAGTACTAGGTCCTGGGATTTAAACCTCCTCTACAACATCAACAGAATGGTTTGGAGGGACAGGTATATCTTGCAGAGGAAACTGCTGCTGTGGGACAGACTCCTCATCATCTTTAAATAAAGTTAATTCTGGTCTATATTGAAATGTAACTTGGATCTATGAACGCGAAACAGAAAATGTACCCCCAGACTGCACTCTGTACTACTAATGGACAGAAGCAGCTCCCAAATGCTTTATGCTGTGCATGGGGCCCTTCAAATTATCTATGGTATGATTGATGCCAGTTACTCTCATAATGGGTAATATAGATAATAAGTCTGCAAAATAATTTGACTAAACTGACCATTTGGGCACATGAGAATAATATTCTGATAACTACATAAAAAACTAAGCATATGAGATTTGGGAGACATAAACTGAAAGGTGAATATTTAATACAGCACACAGTGATTAAAGCTGTAAACTCATTTAAGGACCTGGGTATATAGGTAAATACAGCTATGACTTTTTCTAATCATATCAACTAATTGGTTAGTGAGAGTTATAGAACTATAGGTTGTATAAAAAGATTTATAAAGTCTAGGAAATCAAAAATAATGAAGTCATTGTTTGTTAGTTACATTAGACCTAAACTTGAGTATGGAATAACAATGTGGAAACCCTTTAAGAAAACTAGCATGAGTAAACTGGAAAGAGTACAAAGGAAATATACCGAGGGCATCCATGAATGTGAAAATTTAAATTATTATGAAAGACTAAAATATCTGAACGTGTGCAGTGTCTCTTACAGATATCTAAGAGGAGAGCTTATTCAAGTATACAGGGCATTTAGAGACAACTACCTCTGGGAATGTTTGGGATTATCAAAAAGTACTAGAGAATCATCAGACAACCTATGTAGAAGATAATATAGGAATGAGAAGTGTACTAATTGGTTCTCTGACAGAGTAGCTGATGCATGAACAGACTACCAAATTACATTAAAGCAAGTATTAGTTTAGATATTTTTAAGAACAGCCTGGACACTTATTATGGAAACGAGTGTTTTGGTATATTCGCAAGCTAGAAGGATATTAATGCCTGTGCTTGAAATATTTGTATGTATGCATGTATAGAATTATCGACCATGGGTTGGATAAGGCCAGTCTTTAACCAAATGGGATAGGTTAATTCCAGGACAAAAAGGGAAACTGGCTAGGCTTAAAATGGCCCGCAAGAGCAGCATACCTAGTACTTACATATGAACCTATTTACTTAATTTGGAAACAGTACGCTAATAGGAACACACAAGATGAAATTTCAAATGGCTGACATATATAATTTATTTAGGACAGGTACAGTGACTGAGAATACAAAATAAGTCTAGCTAGAAGATGTGTCAGATATTTTTGACAGACAAAAGTATATTGTGTTTGGTGCATGATACCTCCAACATATCACATGGAAAGACAATCCTTCTGTTTATTCCATCTCCATTGCCTTTCTTTGGAGGGACACATGGCGATGCAATGTGTATAGGCAGTGGTAAGAAGAGAGTTTTTCAGAGTAGCTACTGTGAGGTCAGCCATATCTGGTTTCGGGCTTGTTTTCAGATTTGAGTGCACACGGTTAATGTAATCTTGCGAAAAGCATCCAGTGTGTGAAATCTAAGCACAGATTAAAAACCTAACCTAAACAGAGACTAAACAGATATGCAGAGTCCAATGCCTAGCCTATGACATTTGCAATCCACTTGGAATGGTGTTTATATGTGGATCCATCAAAATGTTCTGTGCATAGCAACAAAGGACATTTTTGGTAACTCCTAATATCCCCAGAACCGTAGAACACAATCACATGGTTTGCTGTATTGGTATTTAACATCTCTCATAGCTAAGCTCACATATCCATAGATAAGCAAAAGCTAACATAACTGGTTGTAAAGTAAAGGTTGTGTGTTGAAACGCAATGAGGTTAGAAGCTATGTGATGTAAACAATAATTAAAGAGAACTTAACTGAAACATACATCATAAATAAAAAATACTGGTACTTCTACAAACTAAGGCTCTTCCATATTTATCTATTTATTTATTGGCATATGATTATCAGGAAAGTCCGAATGTGTTGGAGCCCATTTTCAGCAGTGGCCCGGGCAGAAAAGCTCCAAAGTATTATAAAACATTTTAAGAATAATAATTTTGCAGTCTTTAAAGATAATACAAAAAAACTAAGTTTAAACAATTATATCAAATCACACATAATATGAAAATATTGGTTAACAATAAATACAAGTTATATGACAACAATTTAAAAGTTTGAAAACATTTAGACAGTTTCTAGATAAATTAAAGATAAGTTCATCTAATACAAACAGGCTTGTTGGCTGTTGGGGAAGCACCCACCAAGAGGAGAAAACGCTGAGAGAAAAAGGAGCCACTTTTGAGACTTTAAGTATTTTTCCTCTGTTTATTTGCTAAGTTTTTCTGCATAGCCGCCTATTTTGAGCATTTTCTGGCTTGTTAAATTTGATTTCTGCATTAGTAACTGTATTTAGAGCACAACCTAGAGCTGTTTACTGAATTTCCTGTTTGCACTTATTTTTAAAATCGTTTTTTTCTCAAAACTTGCATTTTATCTGTCTTTGGCCTAGCACTCTTGTGTGGGGTCATTTACTGCACTGTTATAACTTGCTGATACTTGTTAACCTCTGCTATCTCTGAAAAACAAAAACAAAAAAAATCTTGCTTTTTTCCCACTTTTCTGAGATTTAAAAAAGTTCATTTACAGGCTTGCTGTTCTTGAACTGTTTGTAAGTTTCTGTGAGGTCATTTTTTGCTTGGGCTAAAGGAAAGTCTCTCTGTTGATCAGTGGCAGTGAAAAACATTGAGCAGCCTTTCTGCCCCCGTGGGAGTGGTTACTGACTTGAAACTGTAGTTTTATTGGCCATTCTGGGTCAATTCCAAAACTCCTTCATCTTCCTCTCTTAAAACCTGGTTGCCTCGTGGTTTTGGCATCTTTTCAGGCTTGTTGGCTGTTGGGGAAGCACCCACCAAGAGGAGAAAACGCTGAGAGAAAAAGGAGCCACTTTTGAGACTTTAAGTATTTTTCCTCTGTTTATTTGCTAAGTTTTTCTGCATAGCCGCCTATTTTGAGCATTTTCTGGCTTGTTAAATTTGATTTCTGCATTAGTAACTGTATTTAGAGCACAACCTAGAGCTGTTTACTGAATTTCCTGTTTGCACATATTTTTAAAATCGTTTTTTTCTCAAAACTTGCATTTTATCTGTCTTTGGCCTAGCACTCTTGTGTGGGGTCATTTACTGCACTGTTATAACTTGCTGATACTTGTTAACCTCTGCTATCTCTGAAAAAAAAAAACAAAAAAAAATCTTGCTTTTTTCCCACTTTTCTGAGATTTAAAAAAGTTCATTTACAGGCTTGCTGTTCTTGAACTGTTTGTAAGTTTCTGTGAGGCCATTTTTTGCTTGGGCTAAAGGAAAGTCTCTCTGTTGATCAGTGGCAGTGAAAAACATTGAGCAGCCTTTCTGCCCCCGTGGGAGTGGTTACTGACTTGAAACTGTAGTTTTATTGGCCATTCTGGGTCAATTCCAAAACTCCTTCATCTTCCTCTCTTAAAACCCTATTTTGCGCGGTTGCAGCGCCGCCTAATTGGGTTTAAACTATTCCTGGCTCCACAAAGTCTGCTCTTCATTTTTTCCCTTAGAACTGCTCTATCTCTCAATTTAAACACCATATTCTCATTCTAAGGCCCTTCACTGGTCCAATTAAGTAATCCTACAAGATAGCACTATTAAACCATAAGCACTACTTACTCTTATAATCTCTACAATTACCCTGTCCTCTATTGGTCCGTCTTAAATTCAGTTTCCCTATTACTCTAGCATGTCCAAAGGTCAGTCAATGGTTTCCTCTCCAGTCCAGCTGGTGAATCTGGGAATTTTGAGGCAATGTTACAACTGTCTCATGTACACGGACAACCCTCTCCTCTTCCAAACAGGTTCAAATATATGTGAGAGATGCAACTATTTAGCCAAACTGGAGGCTGAGCTCTCTCATTTCAAAACTGGTGTAACCAGTCAGGAGGAGAAGGTAACCTCACACAACACAATTCCAGTATCACATAGTCCCACCACATAAGCGAACCAAACACATAAATACACAAAAACCTACTCGGAGGCTCTAAATAAAAATCTACCTAAGCAACAGAGACCTCCAAAGCTGACATCCAAGCAAACGCTACCTCAAAACAAAACACACACAACACATAACCCACAAAGTCAGTGTGCCAAGCAGCCACAGCCCTTAAGGCTGAATAACACACCTGATACTCTGGTTATAGGTGACTCTATTGTCAGACACACTGACGTCCCACTCACCAGGCTGAATAAAGAGAAGGTCACAGTGAGCTGCCTGTCGGGCGCTAGGATCTGCCACATAACGCAAGCACTCAGGTCACTCCAAAGCAAATACAAATATGACTCAGTCATTGTACATGCTGGTGTGAATGACCTGAGACGTACCACCCTGGACTACATGAAAAGGGACATAGAGGAGCTCTCTGATCATGTAGCCCAGGCTGGTATGACCCTGACCTTGAGCAGCATCTTACCCTCACCTAGAATGATGCCACAGTACAAAGACAAAATGATCAATTTTAACAATTGGCTAAAATTTTGGTGTCATTCAAAGGGGATCCAGTGTCTGTCAGCCTGGGATGACATGCTCGACAAGCCACGTTGCTTCGCTAGGGACGGCTTGCACCTGTCACCACTGGGCTTTCGGATATTGGCAAAGGCTCTTGCCACCCCCATAGTGCCTTTTTTAGGCAAGGCTCAAAAGACAAACCCACCCCCATAGAGAGCACAAGGAACAAGATACTAAGGGTAATGCTGCTAAACGCCAGAAGTCTTAACCTCAAGATGCACGCACTCGAAGCTCTCCTCAGTATGGAGAACATCGATATCTGTGCAGTGACAGAAACCTGGTTCAAGGCTCCAGAGAGCACCCCAGCACTACCAGGCTATACCTCATATCATGCTTTTCGGCCCCAAAACCCGGACCGAACCACAAAATGAGGGGGAGTGTCCATATTTATCAAGGATAGCCACACCTCCAGGTTAGTGGCATTGCACGTATCGGAGACCATCCATGTGCAACTAACAGTGGGCAAGACTGCTTTTCAGTTTATAGCATCCTACAGACCACCCTCTCAAAGTCAGGAATCCCATTCGGCTTTCCTGAAAACATTGGAGAACATGAAGATCTCTCCGAACACCATTATATTGGGTGACTTCAACTACCCAAACATTGACTGGAAGCACTACTCAAGCCCCAGCACCTTAGCCCAAAGATTCCTGGAAATTATAAACTCAAATGCTATGGAACAACTAGTCACCACTCCCACAAGAGGGGACAACATACTAGACCTGATCATTACCAACATGGGGACTCTATGCTCCTCACCAGAAGTATATCCCTCATTGGTAAGATCAGACCACAAATTAATTTCACTGGATGTCCACATCCCGACTCCACCCCCAGCCCAGAAAACCACAGTGAAAAACTTCTCAAAGCGAACTTCTCACTTCTCAAAACCGAAGTGGAATCCTTCAAGGCCACAGGGCCAGTGGAAACTACAGCCCAAACTGCAGAATCCTATATAAATGCATTCTACAAACATCTCCAGGAATGCATGGATCATGCTATCCCAAACAAAACCAAGACCCAATCATCCAAAGGCAGGCATCCAGTCTGGTGGACCCCTGCCATAAATAAACTGTACAACAGGAGGAGGAAGCTACTACATGATAGAGCAAAATCCCTAATAGGGAAGGCATCTCTGATCAGTACTAGCAAAAAATTACAATCGCTCATAAAATCCTCCAAGGCCAGCTTCGAGAGAAAAATTGCACAGGACACCAAAGACAATCATAAGGCTTTTTTCAGTTATGTTAGAAACTTGGGATGCAACTCCCAGACTTGTTCTGAGTTGATTCTAAACGACAAAAAATACACTGAACCCACAGACATCACCAATATCCTGGCAGACAGGTTCAGTGCGAACTTCTCCCCCCCCTCCCCCCCCCAAAGAGCAAATATCTATCCCGGCAGAGGGCTGCCTCCCAAACATCTCAGATGCTCAGGTGAAAGCTGCCCTCTCCAAAGCAAAAAACACTGCTTCCATGGGACCAGATGGCGTCCCAGGCTGCGTCCTACATGAACTACAAGAGGAACTAATCCCTCAAATAAAACAGCTATACAATCTCAGCCTCACTACAGGATATGTGCCCACAGAATGGCGTACAGCAACAGTGGTCCCACTCCACAAAGGTGGAGCATCTACGGACCCTGGAAACTATCACCCCATAAGCCTGACTAGCTTAGTCTGCAAGGCTATGGAGAGGATCATCATGGAGCTCATAAACAAAGACATTGGGGACCTACAGACACTAGATCCCACCCAGTTCGGCTTTGTCAAGGGCAGATCCTGCCTTTTAAACCTGGTTGACTTCTTTGAAACAGTCACCAAAGCCATAGATGAAGGAAAGGTAGTCCACACAGCCTATCTGGACCTTGCAAAGGCATTTGACACAATACCCCACTCGGGCATCATAGATAAGCTATTCAGCTTAAATATAAATCCCTATGTCACAAGATGGGTCGCAAACTGGCTCAAAGACAGAACCCACAGAGTGAGAGTTGCTGGAGCCATGTCAGACTCAAAACCGGTCACAAGTGGCGTCCCACAGGGTTCTGTCCTGGGACCACTCTTGTTCGGTATATACTTTTCCGAGGTACAGGCAAACGTGGGAGGACTATGGCTCACCAAGTTCGCAGACGACTGCAAACTGGGCGCCATAATCCACTCTCCAGCTGACACAAACATCCTTCAAAAAGGTCTCACAGAGACAGATAACTGGTGCCAGCGCCATGGTCTAAAGCTAAATGCCAAAAAATGTATAGTCATACCCTTTGGCAAAAACAATGTGCCCACAAATTACCACATAGGCAGAAACCCATTAAGTACTGAGAAAGTTATTAGAGACCTGGGGACCCAAGTTGACAGCAATCTCTCCTTTGAAAACCACATTGCCAAAGTGGTTAGAAAGACCTTCTACATAGCCCACCTCATCACGAAGGGTTTCACATCTAGATCAAGAGAGGTAATCGTGCCCCTTTATTCATCCCTCATCAGGCCCATCATAGAATACAATGCCCCTTTTGGGATGTACCTTACCCGACACCTGCAGCAATTAGAAAGACCCCAAAAGTATCTCACTAAGAGGATCAAGGGTCTCAAACAGATGCCATATACTGCTCGGTTAAAAAAACTCCAGCTCTACTCAGTTGCATACCGCCTACTTGAGGCGATCTATGCCTGACATACAAAGCTATGTCAAATCCAGAATTAATGGACATGCTCCACCTCAGTAAATCTAGATCCCTTAGAGCCACACGCCGAGGGACTTGAACCTCAGCACAGAAATAAATAGAACTTGCTGGAGGGACAGGTTCATAACCCAGAGGCTCCCTTCGCTCTGGAATAGAATTCCAGTTCATGTGAGGCAGAGCACCTCACTAAATCTCTTCAAGAAGAATCTCGACAAGTGGATGGGGGATCGTAGGTTTGTTCCAGGGATTACTCCTGTGTCACTATTAGACAGAGGCACAGTAAACTAAACCTTAAAAAAGGGCACAGTATACTCAAATCAAGGGGTGGCATAAGCCATACAGAATCGGGCTAGGCTTATAATTGCCCCAGGGCAGATAGCCTAGTATGAACCTATGAACCTATGAACCTATAATTGCAATACGAAGTGAGAGAAAAACAGACATGATCTATTTAGATTGAAAGTTAGGGGAGAGAAATTGATAGAAGTAAGGAAGTGAGTGAAGAAAGAAGTGTAAGGAAATGGAAGGTATGACTAGGTATTTCCCACATTAAGGGATATAGTTTATCCTGGTGTTGAGCAAGAGCAGAGCCAGTTTTGGCTAGGAAGTCTTTCAGAATGGTTTGGAGGGATGGGAGGGTGGGTATTGACCTGACAGAGATAAGGATTTCTAGGCCTTAGCAACACGGTATGAGTACAGAAAATGCCCAGCAGATTTGATAGGTTTGTGGATAGATGAGTGCTTGGACATTGAATTATAATGACTGACTAAGAACAGAGTTGTGTAGAATTTTATTTAGTGCTGGACAAGCAGATGTATTCTGGATAATTTCATAGGTGGTAAGAAGCTGTGCATATGTTAGTTGATGGGGTAGTCCTAACCAATTTAGGCATTTTAATGCTATACAGTGGTGGGTTCTGAAAGGGGTATTTGCTGCAAATTTAGCAACTTTATTATAGCAGTGTTTAAGCTTTGATTTTTTATGATGATTGAAGGTTAATAAGGATGGCAAAACCATAAAGAAATGTGGGAAGGAGCTAAATAGTGGCAAGTGTAACTTTGCTTCAGTAAGAAAGTTTATGGCTCTATAAAACATCCCTAGTTTCTGATGAGTTTTCCTTATACAATTTTGTATATGCAGGTCAAATTTCAGATTATCATCCACTTCATCCCTAATAATTAGTTATGAGAAGTGACTTCAATGGTTGTATTATCAAGAGAGAGGACTTTCAATTTTGTTGTTTTATGGGGAGGGATTTGGGGAAAAAAGCAGTAGTTTTTTTTTAGGGATGAATATGAGTTACAAAGCCATGTTTCAGTTGCTGTTAAAGCTTTTTGAGTAATTTTTGGAGGTGTGTCACTTTGTCAGATGTGCACATGAGTGTGGATTTATCAGCATACTGTTTTAGAGAGGCCTGTTGTGTGGATGTGTGGAGTGTGTTGGTGAGAATGCTAAAGAGGATGGGACCAGGGCTAGACACCTAATGAGGACATTTGAAGCAGATGTTTGCTGTGGCAAATTGTACTGAATGTTTTAGACAAGTCTAGAAAGAAGGAAGAGACTAGTTTACCATTATCTCTAGTTTTATTGACAGTTTCCATTGCTTTGTTCCAGTGATGTCCAGAACAAAAATCTTAAGGAAAGGAACTCAGTCTTATTTTTCCCTGAAAGAAAAAAAAAACTAAGTTGTGTCCAAGCCTTAGGGCCATATTCAAAAAGTGTTGCTCTCAGTGTATGTGATTTATTTTGGTGAAGGACTGCCTATAAACAGGCTTACACTGAGGGCCAGATTCTAAAAGACCTGCTCTTAGCCTGTTCTCAGTTTAAGTGCTCAGTTGCACTGAGAGCAAGTCTTTTGGAATAAGGCCCTTAATGTTCAATGCTGATAAAAACAGTAACTTGCAGTAAAGAAGGAAAACAAATGCATAAATCCTCTCTGGGAATATTGCCTGCATCTCCAACCCCCCTCCCAAATAAAAAGGCAGTAAGTTTCGGTGCACCCCTCTAATGCTAGATTGATATGAAAGCAAAGGTACAAATGGCTACAGTCATTTATTTCAAGTGGCTGGTGTCATACATACACACAACATGCCTTCTCACCCCTACCCCAAAAGGCAGCTGCCTTCTGTGTGCCCCTGATATCAGTCTAAGACAAAGCTGAAAGAAAAAAATAGAACATGATAACATATTTCAATCCATTGCTGTCAGGTGTATATAGAAAACACTCTCCTTATCCCATCCCCACAAAATAGCCACCTGCTTATATGTCTGATGTCTGATGGGAGACCATTGCTCCACACCTATAGTCAATTCCTCTCTGGTTAAATATGACCACAAACTAATCACCATGAAAATCTCCATCTCACCTACACCCCCTGCTAAGTTGACCACCCTGAAAAACTTCTCTAAAGATGACTTTGAGCTCCTAAAAATAGAGGTGGCTAACTTCTCGGCACCCATGCCAATGGAAAATAGCTGCATGACTGCTGAATCATACACCAATGCACTGTACGAGCATGTACACAAATGCATGGACCTTGCCATACCAAATAGAACTAAGACACTCTCCTCCAAAAAAAGAAAGCCAATATGGTGGTCCCTGGCCATCAATAAACTCTACAACAGAAGGAAGAAACTGTTGCAGAAAAAAATGAAGTCACAAGACTGGAAAACTTTCCTTATCAGTTTCAACAAAAAGCTAAGATCCCCTTATCAAATCCTCTAAAGCCAGCTACGAAGGCAGAATTGCGGCTGACACCAAAAACAACCACAAAGCCTTCTATAGCTATATCAAAACCCTTAAAGGCAATACCCAGATTTGTTCTGAGTTATTGCACAATGGCACCTCCTATACTGAGCCAATAGATATAGCCAACATACTGGCTGACAGATTCAGTGCCAACTTTACCCCCCAACGGCCCTATCACAATACCAGAAGAAAGCCTGGTACCCACCATTTCTGTGCCACAGGTAAAAGCTGCATTGTCCAAAGCCAAGAATACAGCCTCCATGGGACTTGATAATATCCTTGGTTGCATCCTACATGAGCTATTAAATAAACTGGCACCACATCTGTGTGCCCTGTTCAGTCACAGCCTTACCTCAGGCTATGCCCCTAATGAATGGCGCACTGCTACAGTCATCCTGCTCCATAAAAGGGGAGCAACTACAGACCCTGGGAACTATTACCCCATTAGCCTAATGAGTCTGGTATGCAAAGCTATGGAGAGCATCATCATGGACCTGCTTAACAAAGATATAGGCAATCTCCAAACTCTTGACCTCACACAGTTTGGCTTTGTCAAGAGGAGATCCTGCCTGCTGAACCTGGTTGCCTTCTTTGAGGCAGTCACCAAGGCTGTGGATGAGGGTAAGGCAGTACATACAGTCTACCTTGACCTGGCCAAGGCCTTTGATACCATTCCCCATTCAGGTATCATTGATAAACTCACAAAACTAGGCATCAGTCCTTACATCACAATGTGGGTTGTAAACTGGCTCACAGACAGGACCCACAGAGTGAAAGTTGCGGATTCCAAGTCAGACTGTCGATCAGTCACGAGTGGAGTCCTACAGGGCTTGGTCCTGGGCCCTCGCCTGTTTGGGATCTACTTCTCAGAAGTTTAGGGCAACACAGAAAGACTCTGACCAAGTCTGCTGATGACTGCAAGCTAGGAGTCATTATCAACTCCTCAAGTGATGCAGGCATCCTACAAAAGGGCCTCTCTGAGACCAATGACTGGTGTTGGAACCATGGTCTGGAGCTTAACGCCAAACAATGCGGTATCATCCCCTTTGGAAAAACTTAGTTCCCACAAATTGCCATGTTGATGGGAGCCCACTGAACACTGAAGGGGCCATAAGAGATCTGGGCACACAGGTCAACAGCCACCTCACCTTCGACCACCACATTGCCACTTTGGTCAGAAAGTCCTTCTACATGGCACATCTTATAACCAAAGGTTTTGCATCCAGGAAGAAAGAAGTCATCATCCCTCTCTACTCATCCCTCATTAGACCAGTAATGGAATATAACGCTCTGTTTGGCATGTACCTGACCAGACACCTACAACAGCTGGAGAGGCCACAAAAGTACCTCGCCAAAAGGATCCTAGGCCTTAAACACATGTCCTACATGGACAGACTCAAGAAACTTCAGCTGTTCTCAGTCTCTTATCATCTACTTAGAGGTGATCTCTGCTTGACTTACAAAGCCATGTCCGACCCAGCCCTACTTGAAATGCTAAACCTAAAGAAATCCCAATCCCTCCATGCCACATGCTCCAGAGATCACAACCTCGTTACCACAATTAATAGAACATGCTGGAGGGACAGGTTCATCTCCCAAAGACTGCCCATACTCTGGAATAATCTTCCCATTCATGTCAAGGAGAGCACCTTGCTGGCCCTCTTCAAGAGAAATCTTGATGAGTGGATGGGTAACAAAAAGTTCACTTCAGGGATCATTCCAGTTGCCCTACTGGATATGGGCACTGTGAACTAACATCGGGTGGCATGGTGCCTGGGCAATTTTTTTTCAGCTAGGCTTGTAAAGGCTCCAGGGCCATTAGCCTAGTACACACCTATGAACCTATGAACCTATGATGTTTGTGAGGAAACTGAATAATGATGACAGCATTATATTTCAGCTTGTTCCTAGACAGTATGCAATCCCCACACAAGCTATAATGACTTTCTGAACATGTATCTGAGTTTTGTGGGAAAAGTTACCAACAAAAGTGATAGCAACCTTATGTGCTCACCCCTGAAGTTTGTGAAAAAAGTAAAGAACTAATGACCATATAGTTCCCAGACCCCAAGCTAGGTATGGTGACCTTCTATACATGTCTGAGGTTTGTTTGTGAGGAAGATTAAAAGAACAATGACTCCACAGGATCTGACCACAGAATGATTTAAGCAGTATGATTACTATTGTTACATTATTCCAGAATCACTTTTCAACTGTCCTGCCTATTCATTTTTTCAGACCACTATTACCTCGCTGTTGGATTTGCATATGGACAACATATTGCATTTTGCAGAGTTCTTGATCTTCTTTGTACTTACTGCATTACAAGATTTTATCTGTGAACTGGTAATGTACAGCATTCATGTTTTGTTAACCTTTTTTAATATTTGGACTTAATTTGTTATTACTGCAATTTATACACTTGTTTGGTAACCAAAGTTAAGATACCATTTTCTGAGAATTTAGGCATTTACCCTTCTACTCCTTTAGTATTTGTCTTTTTTTACCTGCTGCTTAGCTTTGATCTTTGAAAACAAACTGCTTTTTTAGGTATTTTTCTCATTCATTTAAGGTCAGCATTGCCTTATTGTTTTGTAGTGCCAGATATTTGCTGTAGAACATCTGTTCATGGGCACTTATCCTCTTAATTGCCACTGTTTTTACTTTTGCATGTTTTTCATATATTCTTTATATTCTTCTTTGTCCATCCCTTATTTTCCTTCATTTTATATATTTTGTTCATTTAGTCATCTTTTGATGTCAGTGTTATTCACTGCTTTCTTATGGTCACTTTAGTTTGTATTATATTGGAATCCTTCTACTTATTGTCTAATTTATGCGGACCCACCCCGCTGTATTTTATTACTTTTGAAATAGTATTATTTTTTCTTTCTAAGGCTTTGCTAGCACAGGCACTTTATCTAATTATTTGGCACCGAGTATCACCCCATCTGTCATCCAGTCTGTCATTTCACTACAGATTTATGTAGTACTAATTTAAAGGTTTTTCACTGTTGCAGAGATAGTGTAATTTGATGATGTTCTCCCTGCTTCCTCTCTTTGGTGTTTTGATTCATTGTTTACACAACTAGTAATGCCAGATGTTAGCATTTCATCCCTTCCATTCTCTCATTCGTTTGTTGCTCATTATACATGGAAGTACGGAAATGCAAGGTAAGTAATACTGCAAACAATCAGGTCCATCTTTTGCATTAAGCGGACCTAAAAGATTGCTGCTTCACAATGATATTCCCACAGTTACATACTGTTTGCAGTGAAAAATGCAGAACAGAAGCAGATGTCTGGATAAGCCTGCCGTTGTCACCAGTTTTATAAATGCATTTGCGCATTCCCTTTCCCACAGCCAGCCACTGCTATTGCTTTCCCTTAGTGCCTTACAAAAATGAAAGACAGCTGTGGGTGCCTAATGCCGACTATGAGTGAGTGTGTGTGTGTGTGTGTGTGTGTGTGTGTGTGTACATATTAAAAATTAATTTCCAGCACAGACAGGCACATATCTGACTAGATGACTTCTCTCAAAGGAAAGAAAAGAGAAAAAACTCTACTAAAGTGTCATGTTATACTGAGGCAATAAAGTTAATAGTTATTATAAAATGAGATGGAGGAAGGACCACAGTGAGTCAAAGCAAGAGAATAAGAAGAAAGTATAACAACAGAGTGATGATAAAAAATGTATGAATGTAAATTGAAAGTAAGTTAGCAGGGGCTAAACTGATAGAGAAACAGAGTAATGCAGTGTGTGTGTGTGTGTATATATATATATATATATATATATATATACATACACGTGTGTGTGTGTGTGTGTGTGTGTGTGTGTGTGTGTGTGTATATATATATATATATATATATATATATATGTTTACTATCAATATTGAGAAAGGCTAATTAATTTCCCTTTGCAATAGCGAAGGAAACCTTCAAAACCAGAATCTCGTCCTTGTCACAATGTCAACCCAAATGATCGACACATTTCAGTCGACATTGTCATTGAAAACATCACATGATACCCGTATAGGAGCTGGTGTAAATCAAACTCCCATACGATATATTACATATTATGCTGCACCCCCAAACCCCCTGCTAATAATATATTCCAACTTCGAGATCGCACTACAGTGGGGATATGGATGAATTTCCAATCCCCACTGTACCGCAACCTCTTTACAGTTTCTCTAACACAGTAAGGCGAATGCTATGAGCTGTAAAGTTCAAGAAGTGTGTGCTGTTGTTTATGTCTCTCAGAAACTGCTGGAGATTTGATATGCCACCTTCCCATAACAGAAAGAGGTCATCTACAAATCTCTGATAAAATACTACTTTCTCTGACCATGCTCCTGCAAGAATATTCTGTCTTTCCCATTTCGCCATAACAAGGTTGGTGTAGCTATTGGCACATTAGGTGTCCATAGCCATGCCATCCAATTGTCTATAAATAGATTGTTCAAATATGTTCAGATATGAAGATGCGATTCTCCAGTGTAGATGTTTGGTTAACTAGAAAAGATTCAGGGGAATTCTGTACTGAAATCTTTCATAAAGAATGTTATAGGAATACTTATGTGCATAGGCAAAGCATGCACCCCCAACATGTATTTAGAAATGTGATCAAAGGGCAAGCACTAAACACTTCCAGATTAACAGCAGAGGATGATAAATCGGAGAGGGAATTACACCAACTAGAAGAGAGATTTGCAGAGAGAGGATATGGGAAAAGGGAGGTCCTTTCCATTACCTCCGACATGGTTTCTAAAAGGAAAAAAGAGGGTCAACCATATTTTTCTAGTCACAACCAAGCATGTGAAGAAAGAACCATGAAATGCAACCCTTTAAGGATTTCTGTGACATATGCTAGCAATATTAGATTGCTACAAGATATTTACTATAGGAATTGGAATATACTATGCTCTGATGACCGGGTTAGAACATTGGTAGGGGAAACCCCTAAGTATGCCTACAAAAATAAGAAATCCCTCAAAAGGCTTTTATGTGGTCCCAGATATGAGCAAGACATGAGTATCCAACCCACAATATATGCTCATGGAACCGATCCCTGAAATTCCTATAATTATTGCTCATATATTTATAGAAAGGGGTACTTTGAACATCCTGACACTGGAAGAACAATTTATTTCAGACTTTCAGCTGATTGTAACACCACTAATATTGTATACTTAGCCTACTGCACCACATGTTGTTCATTTTATGTGGGTATGACTACATGGAGGTTTGATGATAGGATTAGAGCGCACATCTATGATGTAAATAAAAGGGCAGAGACTAATGCCTTAGCAAGACATGTTGTGGTATCAGGTGTGTCACATAACTTTCAATTCATGGTAACAGAAAAAGTCCAAGTAGGATGTAGAGGTGGTGCAATTAGGAATTTGGTAGAGACCAAAGAGCTCGAGTGGATTATTAGGATGCGTGCCAATATGCTTAAAGGTTTAAATGATAAAGTTTGTATTAAACCTGTATTAATTAATAAGCCACTACATAGATAATATGTTTTTTGATAATATGTTTTTTATATATTTTCAATATACTTTTATCCTATTTTAAATGATACCTTGTAATTAATAGATAATGTTTTGTTGTTAATTTATCTTTTTATTTTGTACTATTACTTGAAGTTAATAGTATATAGGCCAATTGTTTTAATTGGAAACTGGCTTTGATTGGCTGATACTATTTTAAAAACTAGTGAGTAATGTATTGAGTTGTCAGAAGAAATAGCTTTGGCTATGAAAGCGCTCACCATTGCTTGTACTACTTTTGTGGATTAAATTTGGAGTTTTACTAAGCTTTATCTCCCTTGGTCTGGTGTCTCCTATTTATTTTTGATTCATATATATATATATATATATATATATATATAGAATAACTTATCATAACATAGCACTAAAGTGATATGCACAATATAAAACCATCACTTAGTAACATTCTTGGGATTAAACAGTATATCAAAAGAATGTTTGAGATATATATATATATATATATATATATATATATATATATATATATATATATATATGTGTGTGTGTGTGTGTGTGTGTGTGAGTAAAAGTGTAATAATACATACATACACACACACACACACACACACACACACTCATATATATATATATATATATATATATATATATATATATATATATATATATATATATACACACACATGCATACATTCACACATATTTATTTGTGTGTGTGTGTGTGTGTGTGTGTGCGTGTGTGTAATAACATATGACATATACCTGTCCAGTGAGGAAATTGGTGACTGAGTGAAAGAGGAGAGAATAGTGAGGGGATAGTTAGCATTGCATTAAAGTACGTTGACCCTCCCACCCTTAGGTCAAATGATAACAGAAAGTAATCAGTTTGCAGCCAATACAAAGCAATTAGCAGAGAGGTACCACGTAGAATGGGTTTTTTTTCATTTCCTGAATGCAGAAACCTGTTAGGCATGAAGATTAAGTAACTGGCATATAAAGTGTGATCCTTTGGTCAAGAGAAAGGACAGAGGCCAACTTAGTAAGTGGTACTTACAGTTCAAAGATAAATCTGTCGGTGGGAGGGGATATTAAAAACTAATTTCTAGCACAGGCAGGCACATACCTGACTAGATGAAGTTAATACACAGCAAGGTTCATAGGTTCATAGGTTCATAGGTTCATACTAGGCTATCTGCCCTAGGGCATTTATAAGCCTAGCCAGAATGTGTTTGGCTTTCGCCACCCATTTTAAATTTATTTTTCTATGCCCTTTTTCGAGGTTAGTATACTGTGCCTCTGTCTAACAGTGACACAGAAGTGATACCAGGGGTAAACCTACGATCTCCCATCCACTCATCAAGATTCCTCTTGAAGAGAGTCAATGAGGGACTCTGCCTAACCTGGACTGGGATTTTATTCCAGAGTGAAGGGAGCCTCTGGATTATGAATCTGTCCCTCCAGCATGTCCTATTTATTTCAGTGCTGAGGTTTAAGTCTCTCGAGCGCGTAGCTCGATGGGATTTGGATTTTCTGAGGTGCAGCATGTCCATTAATTCCGGGTTGGACATGGCTGTATATGTCAGGCACAGATCGCCTCTGAACAGGCGGTATGCCACTGAGTAGAGCTGGAGTTTCTTTAACCGGGCAGCATATGGCATCTGTTTGAGCCCTTTGATCCTCTTGGTGAGGTACTTTTGGGGTCTTTCCAGTTGCTGCAGGTGTCTGGTAAGGTACATCCCAAAAGGGGCATTGTACTCAATTATGGGCCTGATGAGGGTTGAGTAAAGAGGCACGATGACCTCCCCTGATCTAGATGTGAATCCCTTCATGATTAGGTGGGCTATATAAAATGTTTTTCTAACCACTTTGGCCACGTGGTTGTCAAATGAGAGATTGCTATCAACTTGGGTCCCCAGGTCCCTAATTACTTCTTCTGTACTTAATGGATTACCACCTATGTGGTAATTTGTGGGCACTTTGTTTTTGCCAAAGCGATGACTATACAATTTTTGGCATTTAGCTTGAGGCCATGGCTCTGGCACCAGTTGTCTGTTTCTATGAGGCCCTTTTGGAGGATGCTTGTGTCGGTTGGAGAGTCGATTATGGCGCCCAGTTTGCAGTCATCTGCGAACTTGGTCAGCCACAGTCCTTCCGTGTTGGCCTGTACCTCCGCGAAATATATACCGAACAAGAGAAGTCCCAGGACTGAGCCTTGTGGGACACCACTTGTAACTGGTTTGGAGTCTGACATGGCTCCAGCAATTCTAACCATGTGGGTTCTGTCCTTGAGCCAGTTTGCAATCCATCTAGTGACATAGGGGTTTATATTTAAGCTGGTGAGCTTATCTATAATGCCCGAGTGGGGTATTGTATCGAAGGCTTTTGCGAGGTCCAGGTAGGCTGTGTGGACCACCTTCCCCTCGTCAATGGCCTTGGTGACTGTTTCAAAGATATCAACCAGGTTTAAGAGGCAGGATCTGCCCTTAACAAAGCCGAACTGGGTAGGATCCAGTGTCTGTAGGTCCCCAATATCTTTATTTATGAGGTCCATGATGATCCTTTCCATAGCTTTGCAGACCAAGCTAGTCAGGCTTATGGGGCGATAGTTTCCAGGATCCGTTGAGGCACCACCTTTTGGAGAGGGACCACTGTTGCTGTACGCCACTCTTTGGGCACATATCCTGTAGTAAGGCTGAGATTGAACAGTAGTTTTATGTTTGGGTTTAGCTCTTCTTGGAGTTCATGTAGGACGCAGCCGGGACACCATCTGGTCCCATTGATGCTGTGTTTTTTGCTTTGGAGAGGCGGCTCTTACCTGAGCATCTGAGATGTCAAGGGGCAGCACTCTGCTGGGATAGATATTTGCCCTTTTGGTGGGGGGGGGAGAAGTTTGCGCTGAACCTGTCAGCTAGGATGTTGGCAATGTCTGTGGGTTCGGTGTATTTTTTGTCATTTTGGACTAATTCTGAGCATATCTGGGAATTACCACCCAGGTTCCTAACATAACTAAAGAAAGCCTTGTGATTATCCTTAGTGTCCTGTGCAATTTTTCTCTCGAAGCTGGCCTTAGACAATTTTATGTGTGCCCGTAGTTTTTGGCTAATACTGATCAGTGATGCCTTCCCTTTTTGGGATTTTGCTCTATCATTTAGTAGCTTCCTCCTTCTATTGTATAGTTTGTTTATGGCTGGGGTCTACCAGGCAGGACGTCTGCCTTTGGAGGATTGGGTCTTGGTTTTATTTGGGATCGCATGATCCATGCATTCCTGAAGGTGTTCATAGAATGCATTTATAAAGGATTCTATGGTCTGGGCCGTATTTTCCACAGGCCCGGGGGCTTTGAAGGATTCCACCTCAGTTTTGAGGAGTGTGAAATTTGCTTTAGAGAAGTTTTTCACTGTGGTTTTCTGGGCAGGGGGTGGGGTCGGGATGTGAATATCCAGTGAGATTAGTTTATGGTCTGATCTTACCAGTGAGGGATACACTTCTGGTCTGGAGCATAGAGTCCCCATGTTGGTGATGATCAGGTCCAGTATGTTTTCCCCTCTTGTGGGAGTGGTAACAAGTGGTTCCATAGCATTTGAGTTTATAAATTCTAGGAACCTTTGGGCTAGGGTATTGGAGCTAGAGTAATGCTCCCAGTCTATGTTTGAGTAGTTGAAGTCGCCCAATATAATGGTGTTTGGAGAGACCTTCATATTTTCCAGTGTTCTCAGGAAGGCTGAGTGGGGTTCCTGGGTTTGGGATGGTGGTCTGTAGCAGGCTATAAACTGGAAGGCAGTTTTACCCACTGTTAGTTGCACATGGATAGTCTCTGATGCTTCGTGCTTTGCCACCAACCTGGAGGTGTGGGTATCTTTTATGAATATCAATACTCCCCCTCCTTTTGTGGTTCGGTCCAAGTTTTGGGGCCGAAAAGAATGGTATGAGGTATAACCTGGTAGTGCTGGGGTGCTCTCGGGAGCCCTGAACCAGGTTTCTGTTACTGCACAGATATCGATGTTCTCCATGCTAAGGAGAGTTTCGAGTGCATGCATCTTGAGGTTTAGACTTCTGGCGTTGAGTAGCATTACTCTTAGTTTCTTATCCCTTGTGATACCTATGGAGGTGGGTTTGTCTTTTGAGCCTTGCCTAAAAAAGGCACTATGGGGTAGCAAGAGCCTTTGCCAATATCCGAAAGCCCAGGGTGACAGGTGCAAGCCGTCCCTAGCGAAGCATCGTGGCTTGTCGAGCATATCATCCCAAGCTGACAGGCATTGGATCCCCTTTGAATGACACCAGTACTTAAGCCAATTGTTGAAATTGATCATCTTGTCTTCATATTGCGGCATCATTCTTGGTGAGGGTAAGATGCTACTCAAGGTCAGGGTCATACCGGCCTGGGCTACATGCTCAGAGAGCTCCTTTATGTCTCTTTTCATGTAGTCCAGGGAGGTACATCTCAGGTCATTCACACCAGCATGGACAATGACTGAGTCATATTTGTACTTGCCTTGGAGTGACCTGAGTGCTTGTGTTATGTGGCGGATCCTAGCGCCCGACAGGCTGCTCACCGTGACCCTCTCCTTGTTCAGCCTGGTGAGCGGGACGTCAGTGTGCCTGACGATAGAGTCACCTATTACAAGTGTATCAGGTGTGTTGTTTAGTCTTAAGGGCTGTGACTGTTTGGCACACTGGCTTTGTGAGATATGTGTTGCACGTGTTTTGTTTTGGGGTAGCGGCTGCTTGGGTGTCTGCTTTGGAGGTCTCTGCTGCTTCGGCAGATCTTTATTTATAGCCTCCGAGTATGTTTTTGTGTGATTATGTGTTTGGTTTGCTGTCGTGGTAGGTCTATGTGAGACTGGTATTGTAGTGAGTGTGGTTTCCTTCTCCTCCTTACTGGTTATGCCAGTACTGAGTTGAGAGAGCTTAGCCTCCAGTTTGGCTATATGGTTACATCTCTCACATGTGTTGGAATTTGTTGGGTGGAGGAGAGGGTTGTCTGTGTACATGAGGCAGTTGTAACATTGCCTCAAGATTCCCAGATTCACCAGCTGGACCGGAGAGGAGATTGACAACTGACCTTTGGACATGCTAGAATAATATTGGGAATTCCTTAATAATTGAAAACCAGGGCCAGTGGGGAGTGAGGGTGGAGTGCTTTTAATTTTTAGTGCTGACTTATATAATTGCTTTAGTGAGCAAGTGCCAGGTAACTTAAGTGCAATGTGTTACAGGTAACTTAAATGCAAAAACGACAAACAGTAACTTTCTTTCAAGTGAAACAAGGAAATAAGTACAGTAAGCAATGCAGATATCACTAGTGATCCACAGAAGCGCTGAGAAGCCGCATATTATGTGGAATTAGCGTTCCAGGGAAATAACAAGCAAACAAACAACAAGCATATAAACAAAGCTAGATTCAGCAGGCCTGGATATAGTCTATGCTACAGCAAACAAGGTGTACCAATTTCAGTAAGATACAGTTCAAATATTCAGGCACTATAAACCTTTAACCAGAAATTCCCAGCTCAGAAGGGCAGAGTCCAGCCTCTTCTCCCACAAGAGTGCAGACCACAAACCTTCTTAATGTAAAATAACTGGCCTGAAGCCCAAGTGCTTAAACCAGAACTAATACACTTTAAGAATAACAGACACTGGGCTCTCAATCAGCAGTTCCCAACTTAGAAGGATGAAAGCTACCTGTCCTGCCACCACAGTGCATGCCACAAACCTTCCTAATGTAAAATAACTGGTCTGAAGCCCAAGTGCTTAATCCAAAAGACTTAGAATGATAGCTACACTTTAATCAAGTTACTACCAAGCAGTAATAAATACAACTGAATACTTTAGAGAATGCCTGGATTAGTGCTCAAGTTACACAAACAAAGCTAGATCCAGCAGGCCCGAATCCAGTCTATGCCACAGCAAACAAGGCACACCAACTTCAGTAAGAAGCAGTTCAGATATGCATGCACTATAAGCCTTCAACCAGAAATTCCCAGCTCAGAAGGGCAGAGTCCAGCCTCTCCTCCCACAAGAGTGCAGACCACGTCATCAAGACAAATTTACTTACATTGTACAAATACAAAATTCTCAGTGAAACCTTTTGGGAGTTGGCCCTTGTGGCAGAGCTTTAGCAGTATCTGGGTTGATGTAGAGACCCCAGTTTATTGTACCAAGACAAAATTCACAGTGAAAATATTTGGGATTTAGCTCCTGAGGCAGAGCTTCAGTAGTATCTGAATCAAATGTAATGACCTCAGTTTCTGCCCTGTGAGTAAGTTGGTGACTGAGTGAAACAGGAGGGAATTGTAGCTATTTTAAATGATTCATGCCAAAAACATAGATAAAGTTTCAGAAATAGGGAAGAATCTACTTTTGGGATACTGCTTTCCCCACAGAAATTCATTTAACATATTTGGCCCCGTGTCTCCATGATAATCATCCATCTTATATAATCAGTTGACATATTCATTCCCTTCTGATGGGAGTAATTGTGCTATATCCTTTCAATGAGTAGATCATTTCTCTCCAAGGAAAGTAATTGATTCCAACACCTTTGCAAGGTCACTGCCTCACTAAAGAGTGAGAGTCAGGAAGAAGGACATCACATACATGGCTGGGAGTTTTTTTCTGATTTTACAAGGGGAGGGAATTCTAAGTGGGCAGTCACACAGTGATGTCATAAGCATTACCACATAAGTTGTCAGCACCAGCATTCCCCTGCTGTCAAACATTTTAGCTACATGTCTATAGCCACAGTACTATCTACCAGCCTCCATGGTAGGGTGCCTGGCTACAACTAGGAAGGCCTCTAGTTCCTGAGTGGACAGAGCTAGTGAGGGCCTCTTGATCTTCCTCCACATCTAGGTTCTGCCACACCTGAGTCAGCAACTGAGTTTAAGTCATCTGGGGTGTTGTCAGGGCTTTATTCTTCTGTGCCAACAGTGCTGGCATCCCATAGAAATGTATTGTTTGTCTATGATAGGTCCAAAGCTTGAATGGGATATGGGATACAGCCTTTGATGAGGAGTGAGCTGGAAGAGAATCCAGATAATGAAGTTCAATGAATTATGTGTCAGTGAAATTATGAAATTAAGCAGCTTTCACCATCTGGCCTCTAAATGATTATGTAGTTCTTGGTGGGACCAGACATGAGTAGGATCAGGCAAATACATAAGTATTTGTTGAATGAGGTTGCATTGAATCTCAAATCATTGATCATTATCAATTGAAACCCAGCTCAGCAAACCTCATGGATGGGTTTAACATGAGTGCTTTGGTGGGGGTGTATAGCTCTCCCTGCTCCTTCTATGTAACAAACCACATTCAATGGATCAGTCTCGATGTTCCAGGACTCACTGAAATCCAGCTTGGCAATAACCACTGCACCAGATCAGACAACTAAAGCCAGATGTTGGCATAAGGATGTGAGGAACTTGTAACAAAATCCTGAGGGACCTTGATATATAACCACGAGAAGCCTGCAATTCTGTAAATTGGGGGTTGGTATATTGGTTAAGGTGTTTACCTCACAAACAAGAGGTACAGGGTTTGATTCTCACTAAGGGAAACTGGCTAGGCTTAAAATGGTCCACAAGGGCATCTAGCCTAGTACTTACCAATGAAGTAAAACCCAATGAAGTAAAGAGGTATAGAAATTATCAAAGTGTCTTGGAATCAGTGCATGTATGTATGTCGCAATGGTACAGTGGAATACTCTCAGCATTTGCTTTGACTGAATAATGATGAAAAAAATACAATTTAATTAATATGTGATGTTGGTGGTGGAATTTATAGGGGAAGTAGAGCCATCAACAAAGCAACTTTAGGCTTACTTCCATTTCTCTTAATTTTAAAAACTTCAGCATATAGAATGCTAAATTATTTCAATTATTATGTTTTCTTTATGAAAATGTGTTATCAAAAGTAATTCTTAGATCCAAATATTTGTGCATGCTTTCTACTTTAATGTTATTTGTTTGATATTTCCACTCCTTGTTTTTACCAAAAACATGCACACAAGCTGTTTTATTAGGCTTACAGTAACCTTGAGTTGTACCTGCTCATTTCATAGGTTCATAGGTTGGTACTAGGCTATCAGCCCTAGGGCCTATACAAGCCTAGCCATAACAATTCTCTGGCTATTTTTTCACACACTATTTACTTCCGTGGACCCCTGTCTAGCAGGGCGACTGACGTGATCCCCGGGGTGAATTTCCTTTCTCCCATCCAATCGTCAAGGTTCCTTTTGAAGAGGACCAAAGAGGCACTCTGCTTGACATGTATGGGCAATCTATTTCAGAGTCTGGGGAGTCTCTGGGTCAGGAACCTATCCCTCCAGCATGTTTTGTTTATTGTGATGATAAAGTTTAGATCCCTGGAGTGTGTGGCTCTGAGGGATTGGGATTTCTTTAAGTGTAGCATGTCCAACAGCTCTGGGTTTGACATGGCCTTGTATGTTAAGCAGAGATCGCCTCTGAGTAGACGATATGCGACAGAGTATAGCTGGAGTTTTTTAAGGTGGTCAGCGTAGGGCATCTGCTTTAGGCCTGTGATTCTTTTGGTGAGGTATTTCTGTGGCCTTTCCAGTTGTTGCAGATGTCTTGAGAGGTACATACCAAACGGGGTGTTGTATTCTATAATGGTTCTAATGAGGGATGAGTACAGTGGGACAATGACCTCCTTTTTTCTGGATGAAAAGCCCTTAGTGTTGAGGTGTGCCACATAGAAGGATTTCCTGACTGTTGTGGCGATGTGGTTATCGAAAGTGAGACCACTGTCCACCTGTGTCCCTAGGTCTCTTATCACACTTTCGGTGTTTAGTGTACTGCCACCTATCTGATAATTCATGGGTACATGTTTTTTCCCAAAGGGGATAACTATACATTTCTTGGCATTGAGCTTGAGCCCATGGCTCTGGCACCAAGCATCTGTTTCTGTAAGGCCCTTTTGTAGAGTATCCACATCATTTGGGGATTCAATAATGGCTCCCAGTTTGCAGTCATCTGCGAACTTTGTTATCCAGAGTCCCTTAGTGTTGGCCTGTACTTCAGAGAAGTAGATGCCAAACATGAGCGGTCCCAGGACTTAACCCTGAGGTACTCCACTTGTCACTTGTCTGGAACTAGATTTGGAGTCGGCTACTTTTACAGTGTGGGTTCTATCAGTAAGCCAGTTAGCAACTTATTGGGTGATGTAGGTTTATCTATGATTCCTATTTGAATATTGTCAGTCTGAGGTGCTCTTTAATCATATCATTGCTTGCTACTTATTACAATGTTGTGCTTAGTCTCCAACTGTTGTAGTTAACGGTGCTCTAAGACAGATGACTAGTAGCTAAAGTGTACTCAGTATTTTCATGTTCTACGAATGGCCAGTCTTTTTTCTCTTTTTTAAGTTATTAACAGCCTCAGAGTGAGAATGCCTCAGAGTGAGAATGGTTGCTGAGGGAGCTTGCCTCCCTGCAAGATCACTTATCTTATTATGCATAAGTATGTATGTTTAGATCTTATATATATTCGAGGCAGTGGGTCTTTTGCAGAAGTGTAAGAACTACTCTGTTTAGGGCTTCTGCATTTGAATGTAGCATCTAGACACATCTTAGCATACAAATTAACATTATTATTCATCATCAAGTGGATACTGAAGTTAATTATTCCTAATTTTTATTTTAACCAGTTTTTCATTTTCAGATTAGCAGTATTTTTATTAGCCATATTAATTATCTTATATGTAAATCATAAATGAAGAAAATGAATAACATTAGTCTTAGTATGGTGCATTGTGGGAGTTATTTACTTTAGCTAAGTTATTGTTATCTTTACCTGCCAGGCAGAGTCTGTTAGCCTTGCATTTATAAAATTGATCAGAGACAATTTACACCTACATTTCTAAGCTTACATATTAGTATGGCATAATTCACCCTATCAAGTGTTATTCTTTTTAGACAGAAATAAATGGCATCTGCTGAAACACTTAAAAGCTCATATAAAGAAATAGGTAGCAACTCTATAAAATGCAATATTTTGTACAAAAAGTAAAGACAAACAATGCTTCTAGATCACTGAGACTTATACCTGCTCTTCAATGGTATTTTGCTTTTTATTGTTTTCTGTATACTGAGATCAGCTGCATGTTCCTGCTGTCTTTTAAGGACTCTGGACCACTGTGCTTGTTTACTTCAGCCTGAGAAGTTGTAAAGTTGTTATAAATATTTGATACATTAGAATTATTGCACAGAAGTTCTTTTTTTGTATTTTCTATTGCACTTCAAGTCATTTTGCCAAATTTTATCTGTTTTGCCTACCTTTCCCCTCATTTAAATCATTGTTTTCCACTGTTTATGTTTGGTTCTAGCCTAGTGTGGGAGCCATGCTTCTTGCGGTGGGAGTACATTAATTGTTGCTATTTCTGAGTAGCCAAGTAATAACTGGTTGAATTTATAGCTGCTTTTTATGGGTCTTTCAGTTTTCACTGTTGCTACCTACTGAGATCAGGTGCACTGCCACTACAGTTGTAGCTGGACAGTGATTATTTATTTAACATTTGTTTACCAGGAAAGCCCGATAATAACTCTTCATGGACTATATTTGTATTACCTGTAATGATAATAACTATGGGTCATACCGTATGTATTTTACAAGGCCACAGGAGTGGATTACAAACATTTAGGAGCTGCTACTGTCCCTTAGTTATACAAGTGGAGCCATGGGATAAATATCTGATTTCCCATCCATAAATCCAAGTTGTGGTTGAATTTGCACCATAATGAGCTTTGTTTTATGTGAATGGATAGTCTGTTCTACAGCAGCAGTATCCTCTGTGAGATATACCTGTCCCTCCAAATTGTTCTGTTGATGTTTCAAAAAAGGTTTAGATCCCCAGACTGAGTATTTCAGATGTTATTTGACTTGCTGATGTGCTGTAGGTCCATTGGTATTGGGTCAGAGGATGCCTTGTATGCCAGACACAGGTCACCTCATAGCAGTCTGTAAGAGACCAAGTAAAGGGATGGGACTTTGAGACGCCCTATATAGGGCAAATTGTTTAAGTCTAGTATCTTTTATGTAAGGTATCTCTGTGAGCATTCCAATACATAATTCCATACATGACAAAAGGGGTGTTATACTCAATGACTGGCCTTTAGAGGGCTGAGAAAGGTGGGTAATGACATCCTTGGACTTAGTAGCAATCCCTTTGTTAATGAACTGAGCATTATAGAAGAATTTCCATGCCACAGTAGACACATGTTGGATGAAACATAGGTCACTGTCTACATTAATTTCCAAATCCCAAACAACTGGATCAGCTCTTAGGGGAGTATTATCAATATGATAGCTCCCTGGGGTAGCTGACTTCTCAAAGGATATGATAATGTATTTTTTGCATTTAGCTTAAAATTATGGTTTTGGCACCAGTTATTTCTTTGGGACAAGTCCTCCTGCAGGATGGCTAAGTCTTTTGGAGATTTGATAACTGCACCTAGCTTGCAATCATCTGTAAACTTAGTCAGCCAGAGCCATTTAGTATTGGCTTTAACTTCTGAGAAGTAGATAGCAAACAAGAGAGTTCCCAGTACTAAGCTCTGGGGATTCCATTGGTGACCAGTATTTTAATGGAGGCACCTTTCATTACTTTGAGCTCCTGAGTTCTATTTATGAGCCAGCTGGTGATCTAGTGAGTGATTTAGGTGTTTATTCCTATTTTACTCAGGGTTTTCTCTAGTATGCCTGAGTAGGGGATGGTGTCAAAAGCCTTGGCTAGGTCAAGGTAGGTGGTTTGTACCATTTTACCTTCACCACTGCTTTGGTGCCTTTTCAAAAAAGTCCACCAAGTTGAGTTAGCATGACCTACCTTCGACAAATTGAAACTAAGATGTGTCCCTATATCCTTATTGATTAACTCCATGATAAATTTTTTCCATGCTTTTGCATAAAATGCTGGTCACAATTATGGGCCTATATTTGCTTGGATCTGGGGAATAACTGTTGCTGCTGTCCATTCACTTGCCACAGATTGAACAGTGTTGTTAGGGGTGTGGCCAAATTTTGCTTTTTGATGTTCAATATGATCCAGGGCTATTGTTAAGACCCATCAATGCAGTATTGTTTGCTTTTGGACTGTGTCTTGTGTGATAGCCGGGAGATGATTGGCTTTGGGTATTTTGTGTGAGACAGATGGGGGAGAGAAGGGTAAAGTTTGAGCTGAATTTATCAGCCAATAGGTCAGCTATGTCTTTAGCTTCACACATACTTCTCATCACACACATAGATCTTCTCATGCTGAAACACTTAAAAGAAACCATCCCAAACCTCAAAGACCCCCTAAGCCATCTAACAGCAACACCTTTCTTCAACAATCATTAAGACACACACCAAAAGCAACACCAAGCACCCAATGGTCCTCAAAGAAAGAGGCCCATTGGGGATTCCATTGTATGACACACAAATGCCCCACACAGATGCCCCACTCACCAGGTTAGACAAGTAGAAGATAACTGTTAGTTGCCTATCTGGAGTCAGGGTCTCCAATATCACACACACATACTCAAGTCGCTGCACCCAGGTATCAATATGATTCTATCATAGTCCATGTGGGTGTAAATGACCTGAGAAGTACCTCACTGGACTATATGAAAAGAGATATTATGGATCTTTCTGAATATGTACCAAGGACAGGTACAAGCCTTGCATTGAGCAGCATTCTACCTTCACAAAGAATGATGCTACAGTATGTACATAAAATGATTGATTTTAATAATTGGCTTGGTTTCTGGTGTCACTCCAGGGATATCAAATATCTGTCAGCATGGGAGGACATGGTTAATAGACCACATTGCTTTAGCAAGGATGGTCTGCACCTGTCCCGCTTATGCTTTTGTATATTGGCTAAAACTTTATCCATCCCTTAGAGCCTTTTTTAGGCAATGTCAAAATGACAAAACTACCAATATAGCAAAAAGGACTCAAAACAACCTTAAGGTGTTACTGCTCAACACCAGCAGTCTAAACAAAAAAACACCACACCCTATGAGCCTTCCTTATTATGGAGAATGTAGATATCTGTGCCATTACTGAGACTTGGTTTAGAGCCTTAGAAAGTGCTCCAGCAGTGCAAGGTTACAGTGCAAGGTTACATATATTTGGACCAATGGCAGCACAGTTCAGGACTAAAGGTGGAAGTGTCTTGATCTATATTAGCAACACACATACCTTCAAGTTGGTCAGACAGGATGATGCCATGGAGTTCATTCACATGTAAGTCACTTTTGATAACGTCCTTTACCATATCCTAGCTAGCTATAGGTCACCATCTATGCCTGAAGAGAAATCACAACTTTTACCTAGACCTATTAGAAGCACTTACCATCCAACTAAATACCATGTTCATGGGTGACTTTAACTACACTTCTATAGACTAGGAAACATACAATGCCTTAAACTTACAGTTACAATGCTTTCTAGATTTTATTAACAGGAACACCTGGACCAGATTGTGCATGTTCCAATCAGAAGATCAAATAGACTGGATCTAATACTTACCAGCATAGGAGAACATTGCACATCCCCCATCTCCCTGTGTCACATCATCACTAGTGAGGACAGATCACAGAGCTGTTTCCTTTGAAATAAAAAGCAACTCAGAAAAACTCAACTAAACCTGTAACAGGAATTATACTAAGGCAACCTACATCCTATTAAGCGAGAGTTTGTCAACATTTAAGACTCCCCCTTATCCTGAGACTATAGCTACCTATGCAGAGTTATTCAAAGAAACCCTGTACAAATATGCTTAGAGGCTACTGTAGCTGCCCCCCCCCCAAAAAAAAAACAACAAAAACAAACCCCACTGGTGGAATTCTCACCTCAACAGAGTATATATATATATATATATATATATATATATATATATATATATATATATATATATATATATATATATATAAAGTAATGATCAAAATCAGAGAAAGCAATTTCCATTAAGAAAAGAGTTATGTGATTCAACTAAACTAGAAACTAAGAGGTCTAATTAAGCCTAATAAGGCCAACTACAGGGCCAGAATAGCCTCACAGGCTAAGGACAATCACAAGGCCTTCTTCAGCTATGTTCGCAACCTTAAAGGTAACACATAGCAATGTGCTGAACTGGCGGTTAATGGCATCACCTTCACTGATCATGGAGACATAGCAAATCTACTGGCTGATAAATTCAGATATAACTTCACCCCTCACTCCCCCCCCCCAAGCTACCACTTGTGAATTCACTTCTAGCATACTCCCCCAACTATTAGCAGGGATCAGTTCCTGGTGGTGCTCACTAAGGCCAAAAACACTGCCTTAATGGACTATGACAATGTGATGATATGGGCTAGTGTCAACATAGCCAGCTGGAGTTCTATAAAGAATGATATGCCCTTTGAATATCAAACTGATTTATACAAGATACTTGTGTTACAAATGTATTAGAACTGTATGGCATTTGAATACCAAGCTGATTTGCAAAAATGCTTATGATACAAATGTATTAGAACTGTATGGCATTTGAAAATCCACATGTTTGTAAAGTTGCTAGTGTTAAAAAAATGTATCAATAGTGGGTCCTGCTGGACAAAGAGGACTATACATGTGAGACTGTATGTATATATGTTAGCAAAGGGCACTGGAAGAGAAGGTGGTTAAACAGCTAGCTTACTTCTTACTTTAATTGGACCATCTGTTGGGCCATGGAAGTGCTTATTTCACAGCTCTGAACAGGACTGGAGATGGCATGTCTGGAAGAAGCCTTTGTTCATTAGCTCAGTAAAAAGAGGGAAAGCCACAGGCACTGCCATAAACATTAGCAAAACTTTAGATATGCATCTTATCACATCTATGCTAACATCCTGTCTCAAGCTCAAAAGGAGAATAGTGTGACAAACTAGAGTCAGGTGACCAGATGAGGTCATTCTGCCAGCCATCTTTGAAATTTTAGATATTACCAAGTGAAATCTCTCAGTATTGAGTATTCTGTCTTTGGTCTAACAACAAGAAGGAGCATTCACCTGCCTTGCTCTATCAAGTAAGTAGGGGATAGTAATTCTCCTAGATTCGGTCAGAAAAACATAGTGAAGCTTAGTTTAGATATTGTTTTTCTTTATTTGTCTGAATCTGTTAATCAAAGTTATTTTCAATATTTCCTATGATTTGAACTCTGTGGTTTACTGTAAATATATATTCAGTATTTTCATACTCTTTTATTATTTATTAAATATATTTAAAACTTTTATTGTGGCTGGTCCTTTTAGAAAGTATTTAACCTTTGACAGTGCTTATATTCATTTGGTGACACTGTGTGGCCACTCCTGAAGGCCTAGCTGTCTTGATCAACCGCTACTGTTTGTATTAGTATTAATATTACACCATATGGTTGGACACCTTTGTTAAGGGCCTTAGAGTAGCTGGTTGTGGAGTGTCTGGTGACAGGGATAAATACCTTATACTCTGTGCAGAAGGTGGCACAGCAGGTAAATCTGTGCCAGCCTTTCCCAGGTGTGTGTTTGTGAAAAATCAAATCTCACAGATTGTGTGTGTGTGTCAGCTACTTGTAGCAGGGACACAAAGCACTGGTTTCACAGAGAGGTTGCTGGAGGACTTGGCTTGGGCACTCTGCTGAGGACTTAACTCAACAGCTGTACCTTTGGGGAGTCTTACTAGGGACCTGGAGGGAGACAGATAAAGAAATCCAGACCCCGGGCTGACTGCAGTCCCTGTGTGCTGTTAAGGGAAATTGTACTTGGTGCAGAGAACTGCATCCATTTGTATTCCAAGTGAACATCCCTCTCCAGTGTCAGTGATGAAGATTCAGGTTCCTTGATTACTGGCCCAGCATGGGGATGTCACAGACAATATCCCTGGTTACATCATAAATAGTCTAAAACATAACCTATCATGGCCACTTGAGGCACTGTCCAACTTCAGCCTCAAATCAGGCTACATACCAAGTGAATGGAGGACCACAACAGTCATCCCTCTTTATAAGGGCAGACCATCAACTGGCCCTGGGAACTACAAGCAGTCTGACAAGTCTGTTATGCAACGACATGGAATGAATTAACATGGAAATGATCAACAAGGACATTGACAACCAAAAGACACTGGTCCCATCACAGTTTGACTTTGTTGAGGGAAGGTGATGCCTATTTAATCTGGTTGATTTTTTGAGAAGGTCACCAAGGCAATGGATGAGGGTAAAATAGTGAATGCCACATACCTTGACCTGGCCGAGGCACTTGATACAACAAACTTATAGCTTCATAAGTGTTTACTAGGTTAACAACTACAAGGGCCTTTTTAAGCTTAGCCATGCATCCCAAATCTCTGACAAGTTCTGATACCCTTGATAAGTGTAAGCATGGGTCTGGGAGATGAATGATTTACAGGTTACCTGTGTTCATTAGAGACATAGGTGCCAAACCAGGGGTGAATTTTCAATTTACCATCCAATTGTCCAAGTTGCACTTGAATTGGGTTAGGGAGGAACTCTGCTTCACATGGATGGGGAGCCTGTTACATAGATACGGTAGTTTCTGGGATACATACCTATCACTCCAAAAGGTCCTATTTATATAGAAGCAAGGATTAAGTCTTTAGAATGGGTAATTCTGGTGTTGTTTGTTTTGTGGATATGCAAGAGGTCCATCAGAATGGGGTCTGACAACGCCCTGTATGCCAGGCATAGATCTCCCCTCAAAAGCCTCTAGGAGACAGAATACAGAGATAGGGCCTTGAAGCGGTCTGCATATGACATTTTACTTATGCCCTGTGTTTTTTTAGTGAAGAACCTCTGTGGACATTCCAGTTGTTGGTTATGCCTGATTAGGTACATACCAAAGGGGGAAATTGTACTTAATGATAGGTCTGATGAATGCCGAATACAATGGAACAATGACTTCCTTGGATGTAGATACCATATCTTTGTTTATAAGTTGTGCAACATAGAATGATTTTATCACTGCTGTAAACAAGTGATGGTCAAAGGCTAGAATACTATCTATGTGTGTCTCTAAGTCCTTGAGTACTGGGTCAACTCTTAGGGGTGTGTTGTCAATATGATAGTTACTAGGGATGGGTGACTTCCCAAAGGATACTATTACGCATTTCTTGGCATTTAGTTTTAGTCCATGGCTCTGTCACCAGTTGTTTGTCTGTGTCAGCCCCTCATGAAGAACATTTGTGTCAATGAGAGATTCAATGATAGCTCCTAATTTACAGTCATCTGTAAATTTAGTCAGCCAGAGACCACTGACATTGGCCTTGACTTCTGAGAAGTAAATGCCAAAAAGGAGCAGTCCAAGGACTGATCCCTGAGGGATTCCACTTGTGACTGACCTCTTTGTAGAGGTGGACTCCCCAATTCTAACTTGCTGGGTCCTGCCTGTGAGCCAGTTGGCTATCTACCAGGTGACATATGGGTTTGTCCCTAACCTCTTGAGTTTGTCAAACAATGTCCAAGTGAGGTATTCTGTCAAATGCATTGGCCAGGTCAAAGTAGGTAGTGTGAATGATTTTGCCCTCATCCATTGCTTTGGTGACCTTCCCAAAGAAGTCCACCAGGCTGAGTAGGCATGATCTGACCTTGATGAAACCAAACTGGTTTGGGTTCAGTGTCTGTTGGTTTACTATATCTCTGTTGATTATCTCTATGATAATTCATTCCATGGCTTTACATATAGGACTAGTGAGACTTATGGATCTGTAGTTTTTAGGGTCTGTAGATGGCCCACTTTTGTGCAGAGGGATGACTGTTGCCTTTCTGCATTCATGAGGCATGAAGCCTGTTTGGAGGCTACAGTTAAATAGTAATTCCAGTGGCCTTGATAGGGTCATGTTTCAAGCTATTTAGAAGGCATCCTGGGAGATTGTCTAGGCCCATTGATGCAGTGTTCTTGGTCTTAGAGAGGGCATTAAGGACCTGTTCCCTAGAGATAGTAGGGGGAGTTATATTTGATAATATTTTATGAAGAAAGGTTGAGGGGGAGAGAGGGGTAAAGTTGGAGCTGAATTTATCAGCCAGGAGGTTTGCTATATCTTCTGGCTCAGTATAGGTGGCTTCATTTACAATGAGGTCTGCACACAATTGTGTATTGCCTTTGTGGTTGCGGACATAGCTAAAGAATGCTTTGTGGTTGCCTTTGGCCTAGTAGGCCAAACTTACCTCAAATTTGGCTTTGGTAGACTTTGTGTCCTCTGAGTAGTTTGTTTAGTTTGATGAGAGTGCTTTTATCCGGCTGGGTGCTGCACCTCCTAATTTTTACCATGATTTACTTCCTCCTGTTATACAGTCTATTGCTTTTGTGATTCCACCAGGGTAGCTTGTTTTTTGAATTAGTTCTGTACTTCTTCCTGGGGGTACAGCTGCCTCTATGCAGCTATTAACATCCTTGTACAGGGTTTCTGTGAACAGTTCTGCATAGGCAGCAGTGTTCTCAGGGTTTATGGGGGCTTGAAATTTTGCCAGGTTCTCACTTAATAGCAGGAGCTTAGCCTTAGAATAGTTGCTGAATATTCCAGGTTTAGCTGGAGGGGGGGGGGCAAGGTTTTATTTTTACTTCAAAGGGCCTTCTCAGGCATTATTGACAAACTCTCCGAACTAGGCATAAATCCTTACATAACTCACTGAATTCCCGCCTGACTAACAGATAAGAAAAGAGAGAGATCAACCATAATTTCAAGTTTGTTCAGCACAAAACAAGTCAAAAAAGAGAAAATGAGCAAACACAGCCAATGAAGACGTTTAATGTGCAAAATAAAATAAAATAAAGGTGAGTGCTTTCATACATACAATACTTCTTCAGACCAACTAACAAACGCAGTAAGCTGCATCAATAAATAGCAAATCAATTAAGTCAAACCCACATTACTATTACCATAACAACTAATAAGTGCTTAAGATTCCTTAAAAGCAAGTAAGGTTTAAGTAAAATATTATCATTCAAACCAAAGCCTCTATCTGCCTGCAGGGTGATGATCCATTTCAGTTCATTGTTCCCTCTTTTGTTAACAACACATCCTCCTCTAATACTCTTAGAAGTTAATTGTACCACTCCAAAGAGAAAAGTATGATTAATATTGTATGCAACATGTTTACTCAGTGCATTTGTTCTAACCTTCCTTCTAATTTTACCCAGATGTTCCAGAATTCTTTCTTTAAGACTATGATTGGTCTTTCCAACATAAAAATATAGGCAGTTCTTATAGGTGGCAAGATACACCAGATCTTTACTTTTGCAATTAGTATGAAATCTGAATTCATACTTAATATTAGTAGTGGGATGTACAAAGAATGGAGTTTCTGTAATATAATCACAGACCTTAGAACTACGGCAAGGATAGGTACCTAGCCTAGAAGATAATGGTTGTTCAACACATGAAGAATTATGTTTGAAGCAAAGTCTCTGCTTAACATTCCTTGCATTTTTTAAAACAGAAGCTTGGTTGCATCCCTATGATCTTTCTTAGCCCCTCATCAATCAGTAAAATGGGCCAATTCCTTTCTATAACCATACAAATATCCCTCACATGGCTACAGAAAGTAAGTCCTGTTCTGGGTTGTCTGCAACTTATATGTTTAATAGTATCACTCATCTCCTTCTTTTCAGAAAAAATAGGGCCTCCCTTGTGTTTCCCTCAGTTCCATAACCTTTGTGGCACCACCATTATCTTCTTTATAACCATAGCCTCTTTCATAAAACTCAGTACTGAGGTTGTCAAAAACACTTTGCAGACTTTTATCATCCATACATAACCTAGATGCCAGCAGAAACTGTTCTTTCAATATGTTCTTATGTATCTACTTTTCTTTGTCGAAATTTCATTACTTCAAAAAAGAAAAGTAGATGCCCACTTCAGCAAAAGTGCATTTTAGTGAAAGTGCGCTTTCGCTGAAGTCTAGGCACTGTATCGGCTGACTAAAATAAAAAAAATCACAGAAAACATGTTATGCAGGGGGCAAGCCCCCCGGCACCCCCCTACTTAAATATACCAACTCCAGGATCGCACTACAGCGAGGAAAGGGAATATTTCCATTCCACGCTGTATTGTGATTTCTGTACTTCACTTTCAAAGTTTTGGTTCTTCAAATAACTGGTCTCAACCAAGTGAGTTTTGAAGTACTGAAACTTCGTACAAAGTAGACCCGTTCTTATATATATGATTTGGGTGCATGCTAGTCTGATGTAATTTACCATTCTTCCAACAAGGCTACCTATATAATTTGGTTCAACACTTACTGTTGGCATACATATAAACATGAAAATCAAGAAAATCTATAGATGTAGTAAAGGAAGAAACAGTAAACCTCAAAAAAGTACTACCATTAAGCCTTTGCACAAACTCATTGAGTTGTTCATGTGTACCTTGCCAGAAAATAAACACGTCATCAATAAATCTGCTGTAACATACTAAAGAGTCTATGAATATATTATTAGCATATACAGTACCTTTTTCCCAATGGGCTCTCATCATACTGGCATAGCTATTAGCACATGCTGTGCCCAGAGCTACCCTAAGTTTCTGCAGGTAAAATTCACGATTAAATATAAAAAAATTGTTCTCTAAAATAATTTCTAATAATGTACAAATCAACAAAATCAGATTATATGTATAACCACTATGCTTATGTAAAAAACTTCTAACAGCTTCCAGACCATAGTCATTTGGAATAACCACGAATAGTGTAGTGACATCCATTGTAACAAACAAAACACCAGAACAGTCACCCACTCTTGAAGCACTCTCATAGAGTCTAATTAAAAAAAACTTATGTGTCCCTCAAAACTTGTCTCAATTTATCCTCCACGTAAATCGACAAGGTCTCAGTCAACCAACCCTGCCCCACCACTATAGGTCTCATGGATGGCAGGACATCTTTTTTATGTATTTTAGGGAGGCCATTAAGAACAGGTACTGTTGGTTTCCCAACCATAAAAAAGTTATAAAGATCGTAGGTGACCAATCCAGTCATTAAAAAATCATACAAATCCAAATATACTTTCTCAATAATAGATGATAATTGTTCAGTTTTAAATTGTTCAATATGACTGAGACACCTCCACCTTTTTTCCCCTCCAGGGCAGTGGTCTTAAAGTGTAGAAGGCGTTATATCCCTGTACATCTGCAGTATTCTTCACAATTTTAAACCATGTCTCAGAAGCTACAATGATATTTATGCCCTCCAGGGTGCGAAGGGTTTGTAGGGAGTGGGGTGACTTGTTTTGGCTCCTATCATTGATTAGTAACACCTTCACATTTTATGATGTTTTACCATCTTGGTAGTTTTATCTGGTTTCATTGCCTAAAAATGCACTGTGGAGATGGAGAATGTCTTTGTCAATATACAAAAACCTAGAGTGGAGAGGTGTAAGCCAACCCTGGTGAAGCAATGTGATCTGTTGAACATATCCTTCCAGGCTGACATATATTGGACCCACTAAGATTGACACCGGAAACTAAGTAAATTATTAAATTAATTTTTTTTCTGATATTATGTCATCATTTTTAGAGAAGGTAGAATGCTGCTCAAAGGTAGGCTTGTGCCTCTCTGGGACATATAGTCCAATAGCTGCATAATGTCCCCGTTGATATAGTGCAATGTGGTATGGCTCAGGTCACTGACACCCACATGCATTTTTACAGAGTCAGACCTGTACCTGTTGCTCAAAGACTAGAATGAATGCTTGATCCGGTTTATCCTGGCACCAGACAAGCAAATAATTGTCACTCTTTCCTTACTCAGACTGGTAAGAGGTACATCTGTATGTCTTACAGTGGAGTCACCAATAATAAGAATGTTTGGTTGGGAAGATGCCTGCCTCATCGACTCAGCATCCATGACTTTGGTACTCCTTGTGATATCTGTGGTGGTAGGTTTTGTATGTCTAGAGTGTTGCTGAGGGTGCTTAATGTCTGTGCTGTATCCTTATAGGTTCATAGGTTCATAGATAAGTACCAGCCTAGCTGCCCTTGCAGGCCATTTTAAGCCTAGCCAGTTTCCATTTTGTACTCAGATTAATCTAGCCCATTTGGTTAGAGACTGGCTTTACCCATTCCATGGTCAATAATTATATATTAACTGAATCACACCATAGATTATTTGAGGAAACCCATGAATGGGATAAGGCATTTAGGAGCTGTCTCTGTCCATTAGTAGTACAGTGGACAGTCCTGGTGATAAATATTCTATTTTCCATTCATATATCTAAGTTACATTTGAATATGGACAGGGGTGAACTTTATTTTATGTGGATTGAGAGTCTGTTCCAGAGCAGTGGTATTCTCTGCGAGATATACCTAACCCTCCAAACCATTTTGTTGATGTTGTTGAAGAGGTTTAGATTTCTAGACTGAGTATTTCTGATGCCATTTGACTTGCTGATGTGCAGTAAATCCATCAGTAATGGGTCACCTCTTAGCAGTTTGTAGGGTATCAAGTATAATGACATGGCTTTGAGTCAGTCCATGTAGGACATGTTGTTTAGGCCCTGTAAAATGGGATAATGACATGGTAGCTAGATGCAAGAAATGACCCCCCCTTCCTCCCGCCCCAGCCATTCAGGTCCCACTTCTGTGTCCTACACCCAACCCTCCTTCAACATATTTTATTAAAAAAAAATAATATTAATTTCTTCTTTTAAAAATGGGGAAATGTAGGAAACAGTTTCTACCCTGCCTCCACTGAGTGCTACAGCAGTGCTACAGCACTCAGGTTTTAGTTAAAAAAAGACATTATTTTTACTTTTAAAACTGCATCAAACTGCTTGCTACAAATGTGGCACACAGTTGCTACAGTTTATACCCTGCCTGCACATAATGCTATGATGCTCATGTTTTAGTTTAAAAATTTTTCTTTTTAAACTGTAGCAATCTGCTTGCTACAGTTTACACCTTGTTTGAATAAAGTGTTACAGAAGTTATGTTTTAGTAAAAAAAAAAACAAAAAAAAAAGACATTTCTTTTTTACTTTCAAACTGTAGCAAACTGCTTGCTTCAATGTAGTAAGCAGTTGCTATAGTTTAGACCGCAGGTGGAGCACTAAAGTACTCAGGTTTGACCACAAATACAATACTGGCTTTTAAAACCCGTTATTACATTAGAGATTGGGAATGGCTGATTGTGCCCCTCCCCCAACACTTTGCACCATGGGCAGCTGCCCCTCTCACTCCACCTTAGTTATGCTACTGGTAGTTTGTTTTAAAGAAATTTCTAACGGCACCTTGGTTGGAAGAGCTCTCTCATTTCAGTTTTATTTCAAGGGAGACTGCTTTATGGTCAGACCTAAGTCAGACCTAACAAGTGATGAAGATATGCAAAGGATGGTGTATTGGCAAAGTTCAGTCTATTGCTGGATAGTCTGGATCATCTAGTAAAATGGTATTAGGTTTAATAGTGAGTGATTCTATTTCCTCTAGGTAGGTGGTGTTTTCTTATGTCATGGATAGAGTTCTGTTGTTATGGTGTGGGACCTTTCTGATGTATTTTGGACATGACAAAGCTACTGCATCATGCTGCTTTACCAGCTTTGATGTAAGTCTGTTCTTGCTGTAGATTGAGACGCCTTCACCTTTTTTCCCCCCAGATGGGGACAGATGCATGCCATTCCTGGTGAAGCAATGTGGTCTGTCGATCATATCACCCCAGGCTGACAAATATTGGACCCTTTTTGAATGACACCAAAGACGAAGCCAATTATTGAAGTCAATTATTTTTTGCTCATATCGTGGCATCATCCTTGGAGAAGGTAGAATGCTGTTCAATTGAATGCTAGGCGCATACCTGCCTTGGACACACAGTCTGAGAGTTCCATCATGTCTCTCTTCATATAGTTCAGGGAGGTATCCCTCAAGTCAGTGACACCAGCATTAGCTATGACAGAGTCATACCGGTATTTGTTCAGGGACTTGAGTGCATGTGCGATGTGATGGATCCTGGCACCAGACAAGCAGCTAATCATCACTCTTTCCATGCTCAGCCTGGTATGAGGCCCATCTGTATGCCTTCCAAGAATGTTTGGGTGGGTTGATGACTGCCTTCTGGGATCAGCATCTGTGACTTTGGGATTCCTTGTGCTATGTGAGGAAGTAGGCTTAACTTGCTGATTGTGCATTTTGCTTGTGTTGTGTTTTGGAGATCTTTGAAGTTTGAAGTTTTTTAAATCTCAGCATATGATAGATTATGTGTATTTTGATGTCCACAGAGAGGTGTGATGTATGGTGTACTGCTGATGATTTTGGTGTCTCAGTTTACTGCCTGCAAGATTTTTGCCAGCAAGGATATTACTTATGTACATCTCACACACCGTGTTATGCTGTTTTGAGTAATAGATGATTGGCAGAAAGCATAATGCAATTCTTTTACTGTCTCAAGATATCCATCTCGATCAGGCTGTCTAGAGAAGTTGTGGGGAAGTGCTGGTCCATGATACTGACAGGAATGACTCTAGGTAACTATAACTGCATGGAGTTCGGTTTTAAGACATTTTGGTGGACTCACTACTGAGTATTTAAAGTTCAGTACAAAATAACTAGCCAGGAAACGTTCTTCCACCACCAGCAAGAACCAGTAGACTAATTATAATGAAAAAACTCATTCATTTAATACTAAAAATCAGTGCAAGCAGTATCAGCCCACTCAAAAGGTCTTTTAGGCTGGTGAGTAGCTGAAGGGAAGAGACTTTGCAAAATGATACTTAAGTGCTTAATGTCAACAGCCAATAACTGAGAGAAGGAGGGTGGGAGTTATGATGCCAAATTATCATAAAGGGCAGGCAATGACAGATTCACAGTGTTTAAAAACACAACTACAACAGGATGAATGAGAGGGAAAAACAATTGGACCCTTAACTCTGAGATGACTGTCCTGGAACTGCGTTGAACTAGCCTGACATACACTCAGCACACAAAAATGAAACTAGGATTTAATGCCCACAGGCAGACTTCTTAAAACAGCAAAATGGTGTGCAGCTATAATACTAAATACTATGAAATACTAATATAGGCTTAAAGATCTTAGCTAAAGCAGATACAGACTATTGAATTTAAAATCAGATCAAGAAATGAAAACACTTATCTTTCTTCCTCTAGGTAATGGAACTATTGCAATGTCATCCTGGATTCTGGAAGCCACTGAGGCTTGGGCAAGTTAATCTTTAGAACCTCAGCATATGAAAGATTATATGTGTTATGCTGGTTGTTCTGAGGTGTGGTGTGTGATGACTGTAGATGATCCTGATATCAGAGTTGTCTGTGCGTGAGATTTTTTTTGTCACCGATAATGATATATACATACATCTGTCTCACACTACATTGTGTTATTTAAGCAATAGGTGTTTATCATTCAGCAGGAAGCAGTTACTACATTGTCTCAAGATAATCATCTCAATCAAGTTGGCTACAGAAATTGTGGGAAAATGCCTGGCCCATGATTTTTACAGGAAATTAGTCATGTCTGGGATGACTATAACTGCTTGGATTTAGGTTAGTTTTAGGATGCAGGAGTTATTTTAGCTAAACTTTCTACTAATGTATAGGAGGGGAGTGCCAAGTTACTTGGGCTGGGGTGTACAGATATCCATGTTAAATTTAGCTGCAGCACAAGGTATGTTTACTTGTGCTCATCACAGATTAGTGAAGCTTCTGACCTAGGTTACTAAATTGTGTAGATTTAACATAGAGAAAAAAATCTCTCCTTTCTGTTCTTAATGATCATTCATCTTACCCCGTTTTCTTTTCAAAAATAAAAGCATATTTCAAGACAATAGGAAAAATGCAACTGCTATTTCCCTGGTCATATAACTTAATCTCTGCATTCCATTCTTCTGTCTGCAAACCTTGCTCTGTCTGTATTTTTGATTGTGATTCTTTCAGCATGACTACTCTGATTTCCACTCTATATATAAAGCGTGCATATATTGTATTTTTCCACTCACATGGTATATAGTCATTTATCTATTGCCATTATTCTCTCAATCCAACTATGCTATTCACTTTGTATATAATATATGCATATATTGCAATTTGTCATTCACTATATATGTAATATTATGTAACAATTATGTTTTTTCCCGGGCTGAGACTGAAATGGGCCCAGTGGGAACAGTGCTTAACCACGGTTAGCAAATTTAATATAATATAATATAATATAATATAATATAATATAATATAATATAATATAATATAATATATAGATAAATAAATAAATAAGCTCTTGTACTGGCAACCCACTATATATGGAGTCCAGTGGTGGCAGTGTGCTGAGGCTGGTGAACACCTAGATCACTGCAGCTCATTTCTCTCAGTTCAGGGCTTTTCACACTTCTTAGAATCTTAAATAAAAGACCGTGGGTGAGTGCACCTCAGTGCATGTTATAGTTGATGAGCTAGAGAGGAATCTAATCAAATATAATCCATAAATCAGCCAATGGGTCTCTGTGACACAGAACCTGTATTAAAATCATAATTTTCTCATTGCTATGACTCAAGTTACAGGTATGGGGTACTGGGTAGGCTGGAAACATAGAAGATTTACTGATTTACAGTGGGGGCAGGAAAAAGGGAATTTACTGTGCAAACAGTAAGGAGCAGCAGGAAGAGCAATAGCTAATGTAACAGTTGGGGGTGGAGGCTCATAACAATGTATCAAACAAAGAATACTTAGTAATCTCTGTAAGAGCAGCTTTAACTAGACAAATAGTAAAAAGAGCAACTAGCTATAGAACAGAATTGCAGTATAAATAGTTGAATGAGCACAGAACCTACAGCAAAATCACAATACTACCACAATTGCAACTATACTACATGATTGCAGCACAGACCAGGCAGAAAATTACAAGCAAATGCAGCTAGAAAAAGCAGTAAAATGTGTACAATGTAGTCACTGAGACACGATTCAAGTGTAAAGAGAGCACCCTCTCTGTGCCTGGGTTCTGTGCTTATCATGCCTTTAAGCCTGTTGTTAGTGACAGATGGATCTCAGCATTCATCATCATCATCATCATCATCCCTGTTTTTTCCATTTTCTACATGGGTTCGGGTGTCACATCAACTGTTGCCACCTCTGTCAATTTAATACCACTTTCCTACCATCTTCAACAGTCATGCCTGACTGTCGCAGGTCTTATCTCACACAATCCATCTGCTTGCTGCTTGTCCTTGTTTCCTCTTGTCTTCTTCCTGTCTCAGGGTTCATAAGGTATATTATTCTTTCCAAAGTGATACCCAAAGTCCCCTCCATTAGCTCATAGAACTCCACCTCACACCAGTTAAGTCTGACTTTCAACTTATAGCTTGTTGTCTATCCTTTTCCATGGTCCCACAGGTCATGAAAATGTCCTAGCATCTTTTGAAAATATCCTAGTAAGAAATGGATCTTGAATTCTTGGTGACTTCAAGTACACCTCCACAGATTGGAGTTCTTACAGTTCTAATGCTGGGTATGCACAACATTTTAAATTGGGTAAATGAGAATTTCCTGGATCAAATTGTCAGAAATCAAACTGGGTGTGATAATATTCAAGACTTATTCTTACAGACTTGGCTCTGGCATGCTTCTTACTTCTGGTTGGCCACTCATTAGTTAAGTCAGACCACCAAATGGTTACCATTACTCTCAGAACATCCACCCTCCAGTAACCAACACCATCATCTTTAAAGACTTCAGAAAACCATCCTTGTACAACTGTATGATGTGAATCCCACAGCATACCTGAGATATGCTGCCACCTTTGCCAGGGATCTATATGCTCATTTAGATAAATGCATTGACAGGGCAAACCATAACATAATTAAATGCAGTTTAAACACAGTAACAAACCTCCCTGGTAGATATAAACAAACTATGCAACAGAATGAAGAAACTGTTTAGATTAACTGGTAAGGCTAGAACTCCAATATGAAAGAATATAAAAAACCTTACCAACAAACTGAATGCTGCCCTTAAGACCAGCAAAACATCTTATGAACTTAGACTCACTGCTGAGGCTAAAGATAATTATAAGTTCTTCCTTAGTTATGTTGGAAAACTAAGAAGAAACTCACATTACTGCTCTGAAATTATCTATAATAGCTCCTCCCTCTCCGATCCAAAAGGCATTGCTAACATTGCTGGCAAACACATTTGTTGCAAACTTCTCTCCTGAAACTATCATCCCCACTATCTGAATGGATCATCTCCTTAAAGCATTCTCCAAGACTAAAACAGTGTCAGTCATGCCCTTGCTGACACTTTCCTTAACTTGTTCAACCTAAACCTTGCTACAAGCTATGCCCATGAGTTGTGGTGCACTAGCTGACCCCACAAGTGACACAATTAACTACAGACCCAGGAGCCTTACTAGTCTTGTCTGAAAATCCATGGAGTACATCACGATTGACCTCATACATCATGACATTAAAAATATGATCCAATTCGACCTGCAACAATCCAGATTTGTTAAGAGCAGGTTATGCCTGCTTAATCTTTTGAATTCTTTGACAAGGTCACACAGGTGGTGGATAGTGGTCACACTGTACATGCTACCTACATAGATCTATCAAATGCACTTGGCACCAAACCACATGATGAGATTATAAATAAGCTTGTGGCCTTAGACATCAGTCCCTATGTGGTAAGATGGATTATTAAATGTCTCAAGGACAGAATGCACATTGTCATAGGTGGTGATGCCTCTTCATTAAGGGAAAAAGTGACCAGTGGCATTCTCCAGTGTTCTGTGTTGGGCCTTCTCCTGTTTGGCATTTATTTGTCTGACCTTAATACTGACTACAAAGTTCTCTAGTTAACTAAGTTCACTGATGATTGTAAGCTGAGTATAGTTTTTAAGTCAACAAATGTTTCTATTATACTTCAAAATGAATTAACATGAGTCAGCTCCTGGTGCACCAAAAAAGACTCAAACTTATTGCTAAGAAATATAATATCATCTCCTTCATTAAACAACAAATTGATACAATCCACTGCATCAATAACACCTCATTACCTAATGGGCAGTTGATGGCACCTTCTTCTTTGATCACCATATAACAACAGTAGTTAGAAAACCCTTATATATATTTCACAACTAATTACCAAGAGCATCTCTTTTAGAACCAATGAAAATCTGGATACCAATTAAATCTGACATAATCCAGGGTTCTGTCCTAGGACTAATATGTTTCAAACTGTTTTTGCAATTATTGTAAAATATACCAACTGATGGATGAATATATATGTGGATGATATCAAGAGTGGAACTACTGTGACTAGAAATCCAAACACCGATTAGATAAGTTGGTATTTAAACATACAATCTACTGATTTTGCACTTAATAAAAATAAAAGTGAAATAATGAGAATGGACTATATGAAGCAGGATATGCAATTATATATTCACAGTATTTTCTTTGAAGAAGCAAGTGTCATAAATGTTTTAAGTATGTGTTAATAATGATAAGTTGCACTTCACACAAAATAGCTCACAAGCTAGACGCAGAAGTTTACAACAACATGCTCTACAGTTCAAGATAATTTATTTGAGAGTTCCAAAGATATTTACTGGTCATTATGTTAGTCTAATTTCAACCACTCTTACTATATAGCTGTAGTTTCACTGGGTACAATAAATCAGATCTAAGCTTGCTGGAGCAGGTCCAAAGAAGATGTACAAAACTTTTATCATCCTACAGAAATCTGCATACCAGGTTAAGCTTAAGCGCCTCAGTCTTTACAGCATAAGTTATAGCCATTTTAGAGGCACAGTATGTCTTACATTACAAAATGACTACTTTTACTGCTGGTGCATTGTACTAAACATAAATTTTAAAACTCATAAGCATCCAAATTCTGCATTTCAAATTCTCTGCTTTAAGGACTACAGAATAATGAATTTTTTGTTTCATATCATTCCTGTTACTTGAAATAAATTACCAGGTCACATCAGGTATCTTTATGTATATTTAAAGCACTTTTAGATAAATAGGTAGGGCATAACTGTTTTCATTGAAATATATTAGAGTCTGCATTCCACATAGTCCCTTAGGCCAGAACACAGGTAATTATTTACTTTAAAATTTTCACAAGAACTTTATGAAATATAGGGGCATTTTATTTACTTTGTCCAAGCAGCTAATAACTGTGACACTATACTTTGATAAGGGTATTAATAGACATTAGTATAATTCATATTTCTTAACCTCTTATCAAAAATTTTGAACAAAGCCAAACATAATGGGGGGACAAAGGCCCCAAAACAGGATCAAATTTTAAATATATGTAGCTGTTACTAACTTAGAAAGTTTCTAGAGTAAAAAGGCACTGTGTTAGCATGCATTTTCTTAAAGGATATAAAGTCTGAAATGCACGTTTGTCATTATTTAGTAACTTCAATATTCAATGATTTGCCAGAAAACCACAAATTTTATGAGGAATGTACCAAACATATGAAGCAAAAATCTGGACATACTGTGAAAATCTGGGCAGTTGAGAGGTATGGTCAGATTTGTGAGCAAGTGGGTTTGTGCATACTTGTATACCATTGATGATGACAGGAGATCGAAGCGCTGGCCCTGGTTATAGAGGAAGAATGTTAACTTAATGACAGTGCTGCCAATGCATCAGCTGGAAGTCCTACAGTAGAGATTTGAAGTCAGCTGACTGAGGATTATGACAGTATATAATTGATAGAGGTCTTATGTTTTGAGTTGTTGTTTGGTGCAGTAAAGAGAATTGCTTCTGCATTGTACTAATTATGTGTAAGTTGGGGGTAAGTAAATTAGGGTAGATAGTGAGACTCAAGAGCTTCTTGGCCAATCAGGACATGGTGGTTGGATTCTTAGTTTAAGTCTGGTCAGGTCTACCTTACGTATAAGAAATACTCATTATAGGTAAGACTTGCTTGTAGCACCATGGTTAACTGGACCTTAGATGATGAAGGACGGGGTGAAGATTGATGTCTATTGGGACACTTCAGAGTTCCTGAAGGAGACTGAGGCAGTGGGACAGCAGGAACATCTTTTGACTTCCAGAGTGAGAAGGTGCTACTGAGAGTGCTGAAGAGCAAGAAGAATTCTAGGGTTACTCTCTAAATGATACACAAATGTACTTCACCATGTGATAGTATACACTGACTACGTCAGAATAATATCTGCTGGTAAGGGAAAACAAATCAGTAGATTTATTTTCTTTTAAATGATTAGCAGAACATTAAAATTAACTGGGACTCAAGACTAGGAAGAGCTTGAATGAAATGACATGTACATTTAGGTGGAGGGTGGTCTGATGTATAGGTACTGATACTGTACACATTAACTTGCCCATAATGAGTGGAGATTGTAGGAAGGCTGCTCTTAGGCTAAACAGCAACACAACTTAGTACAAAAAATAGCAGGGAGGACTATAAGAAACATAATGCAGAGTAGGAATGCAGGAGTAAATATGAACTATCTAGGTAGGACAGTTAGTCACTGACATACTGGGAGAGGCTAGTCCAAGAGACTCTTAAGAATGCTGCCGTACTAAGCTATACAAATGTCTCTGGCCTTCTGCATATCCCTGATGGTAATACAAGTGATCATGTTAGACAACTGATGTAGATTTAACTGAGGAGTCAAAGAAGGTAAAACAGAGAAGGGAAGAGGGTGTACTGAGAAAGTTCAAAAGTCATATTATACTAGTAGAGACTGCTGTACTAGTTAGCAAATTCAGAAGTCTGCAACAGCAATTATTTCCAGGTTCTTTGAAAATGGGGAAACATAGATAGCAGCACCAGCCTTAGAACTAGAAATAATGACTTGTTTTTGGATGGAAGAGAATATTTGCAATGATAACTAGATAGGCAAGTGTTTTGGAAAAGGATGACAATGTATAAACAAGAGATGTGGAAATGCATAGAGATGGCGAGGCTCATCCTTTCATATAAATGAAGAAAGGTACTCCCTTGCAGTATGTAGGTTAATGGGAATAAAATGAAAAAGAGAGCAGGACAAAGGAAACAAAAGTAGAAAATTGATCTGTGGGACTAGGAATATTCAGGGCATTAGAAATAGCAATAAGGACGTCTGTAATCCCTTTGCCATGAAATGCCAGTTTGGTGTCATCAGAGATCATATTTAGTATACTTCTAGAGTTGTACTATAAGTAACACATACTGCATATCTTTGTAGTTCTAAATTTCAGGTTTAATCCAATAGTCTGATTTCATGTAATGTTGTTCATAGCAAACATGCCCATTACATTTGTTTTCAATTATTAATGCATTTTCATAACACATGGCCCTGAAAACTAATGAAATGAAAATTATTCAAAAATTAAATAAATACAAATGCTAACAACAATACAGTGCTGTTGCTACCTCTTACGAAAAAAAAAAACTCACCTGTGCTTTATGAGTGTTAGCTGCTTCTTGTTTGTTTATGTACCTTTCTGGGGCAACCTTTTGTGACAGATACATAGGTTCAAGAGGCTAAGAGTATAATAATAAAAGTGGGTATTAATTAACTGCAGAAAAAACCCTTCTGAACAAAATGCATTTTTAGGTTTTGCAATCTTAGTTAAAAAATATTCTTTATAAACATTATGGTAAATTTTCTTAAAATCCTTGCCTTAGAATTTACCTGGTGTAAAATAATCACAATATTATAACTGCTTTTTGAAAATAACAGTAGCATGTTTGGATAATGGTAGTGTTTTACTGAAACTTCAAAAAGAAGAACAGAAAATAAAGAAATGGAATTATACATACATACAATTTATATCTTTATTAATGATAATTACATGATTCATAGGCTCATAACATCATAGGATGTTACTAAGCTATTGCCCCTGAGACCTGTACAAGCCTAGCCAAGAATTTAGCCCATGTTCCAACAAGTCAGCACCCTATGCCACTGTCCAGCAGGGACACAGGTAAAATTTCAGGGTGTATTTTCTGTTCCTCATCCATTTATCCAGGTTGCTCTTAAAAAGGGTTAATACAGGTACTCTGCTTAATGTGGACAGGGATTCTATACCACAAAAGAGGGAGTCTCTGGGACACAAATCTATCCCAGAGACTAGTCCTATTGATGTCACAGACCAGGTTGAGGTTGTGCGTGTGGGTTACTCTAGTGGAGCTTGACGTGCGGATATGCAGAAGTCCCATCAGGGTGGGGTCTGAGATTGCTTTGTATGCCAGACAGAGGTCACCTCTGAGGAGTCTGTAGGAGACTGAGTAGAGGAACAGGACCTTTAGCCTATCTGTGTAGGGTAGATGTTTGAGGCCCTGGATTCTCCTGGTGAGGAACCTCTGTGGTCTCTCCAGCTGCTGCATGTGCTTTGTTAGGTACATGCCGAAAGGGTCATTATACTCAATAATGGGTCTTATAAGAGAAGAATACAGGGATGTTATGACCACCTTGTCCCTGGATAAGATTACTAATGAGATGGGCCATGTAGAAAGCTTTCCATACAATGGAGGCAATATGGTGGTCAAAAGTCAGTTTGCTATCAACTTGGGTGTCCATGCCCCTCATGACTGATTGTGTGCTTAAGACCTTATTATCAATGTGATAATTTGCGGGGAATGTCACTCTATCCAAAGGGGATGATGATGCTTTTTTTTTTTTGGCATTCAGTTTGAGGCCATGTTTCTGTCATCAGTCATTTGTTTGGGTGAGACCCTCTTGGAGGATATCCACATCATTAGGGGAACTGATAACAGAACCCAACTTGCAGCCCTCTGCAAACTTGGTCAGCCATATCTGACTGGTTTTGGCCTGCACCTCAGAAAAGTATATCCCAAATAGCAGAGGCCCCAAGACCGATCCCTGGGATACACTGCTCATGATTGGTCTACTGTTTGAGGTGGCTTCCCCTATTTTGACAAGGTGGATTCTAGCAGAGAGCCAGTTTGCTACCCATCTGGTAATGTATGGATTGACGCCTAGCTGAGAGAATTTATCTATTATACCTGAGTGGGGAATAGTATTGAAAGCTTTGGCCAGGTCAGGCTAGGTAGTGTGCACTATCTTCCACTCATCCATGTCCTTGACTGTCTTAAAGAAGTCAACCATATTTAACAGGTATGACCTCCCCTTGACAAAACCAAACTGTGTGGGATTGAGTGTCTGGAGGTTGCCAATGTCCTTGATAATGAGGTCCAGCCTTGATATTAGGCTGATGGGTCTATAATTTCCTGGGTCAGTGGATGCTCCACCTTTGTGCAAAGGGATGATAGTGGCTGTCCTCCACTCAGCTGGGATGAAGCCAGTACTGAGGCTTTGGTTGAATATGGTGCCTAATGGTGCTGTAAGTTCCTGCCTGAGTTCATGTAGGATGCCGCCTAGGATGTTATCGCATCCCATGGAGGCTGTATTTTCTGCCTTTGAGAGAGCAGTGATGACTTGCTCCCTAGAGATAAGGTTAGGAGGGCAGGTGCTGGGGATGTCCTGATTTACTGGTGGGGGGACAGAGGGGTGAAGTTTTCAATGAATCTGTCTGCCAGCAGGTTAACTATATTTACGGCATTTGTGTATGTGGTGGCTTTGACCACCAGTTCTGAGCAGATCTGAGTTCTTTCCTTGAGATTGCGGACATATGTGATGAAGGTCTTATGATTGTCTTTAGTAGATGTGGCCAATTTGGACTCAAGGTTTGCTTTGGAGGATTTCCCTAATACTCTTATTTGCTTGTTCAGGCTAAGGAGAGCTTGCTTCCAATTAGACTTCTGCTCCTTCTTGGTTCTGGACAGCAATTTTTGACTTTTATTATAGAGTTTATTTATTGCAGATGTCCAACAGACAGGTTTACTCTTCCTTGAGGAGGATGATTTCATCCTGTTGGATATTCCTGATTCCATGCAGCTATATAAATGCTCATATAGTACTTTGATGTAGATTTGGATATATGTGCCAGTTTCTATGGAGGGGAAGGGGCATTTGAAGCTGTTTATACCTTACCTCAGGAGGTTGTAATCAGCTTTGGAAAAGTTTCTTTGTTTGACCCTACCGGGGGAGGGGTCTTTAGAGATGGTGGCTTCGAAAGTGACCACTTTGTGGTCAGATCTTATCAGGGATGATGACACTGTATGGATGCTGCAGTGGTTACTCATGTTGGTTAATACCAAGCCCAAGATATTTTCACCTCTTGTGGGGGTGTCAACCAACTAGTCCAAGGCATTTGCATTGACAAAATCAAGGAATTTCTGGGTATTTGTGCTTTGGCATGAATATTTCTTCCAATCTATGGTTGGATAGTTAAAGTCACCCAGGATCAGGGTAAAGGATTGAGTCTTGATAGATTCGAAGAGGTTCCAGATAGGTGGAGTGGGTATCTTGAGTCAAAGTTGGAGGTCTATAGCTAGCTATGATTTGAATAGGGTCTTATCAATTGTTAACTGCACCTGGAGTGTTTCCTGTGCATCATACTGTTTGACCAGCCTAGAGGTGTGTATGTCTTTTATATATATTGCAATTCCACCTCCTTTTGCTTTGCTGCCCACAGTTTGGGATCTGAATGCATGATAGGATTAGTAACCTGGTATGATTGGGGTGCTCTCCACAGCTTTGAACCAGGTTTCTGTGACTGCACAAATGTCGTCATCTTTCAGGGTTAAGAATGCTTGCAATGAGTGCAGTTTCATGTTTAGACTCCTAACATTTAGCAGCATAACCTTTAATTTACATTTTGATGAAATTTTCTTATTGGTAGTTCTGACCTCATGGCATTGCCTAAAAAAAGGCACTGAGGGGGAGGCAAGAGTCTTTGCCAGGAGTGTGAAACCCAAGGGAGACAGATGCAGGCCATCTCTGGCAAAGCAACATGGTTTGTCAATCATGTCATCCCAGGCTGTCAGGTACTGGATCCCCTTGGAATGACACCATAAACTAAGCCAATTGTTCAAGTCAATAATTTTCTGTTTGTATTGAGGGATCATTATGGGTGATGGTAGAATGCTGCTTAAGGCTAGGAACATACCTGCCTGGGACACATACTCAGTGAGCTCGATCATGTCTCTCTTCATATAGTCCAGTGAGATATGTTTGAAGTCATTCATGCCTACATGGACTATGACAGAGTCATAACAGTACCTGTTGAGAGACTTGAGTGCATGGATAATATGGCAGATTCTGGCACCCGACAAATGACTAATCTGACTTTCTCCTTATCCAACCTAGTGAGGGCACATCTGTGTGTCTTACAATGGAGTCTCCTATGACTAATATGTTGGATTTATGTTTAGGCCTTAGTGGCTGTGAGACACAGTTGTGTGGACTATGTGTGGTGTGGTGGGCAGTGGAGTTCGTGTATGTTTTTGCCTCTGAGGTCTCATTTGTTTGGGTATATTTTTATTGAGGAACTCCGCATATGTGGGGGTGTGTTGTGTAGGTGTGTTTGGTGTTTGAGGTGTGGTGTTCATATTGACAACCTTCTCAGTGCCAGATATACTGGCTTGTGGGGGGAGACAGCAATGACGCTAGGTGCTTGATGTAATTGCATCTCTCACAATTGTGTTCCTAGGTAGTAGTAGTAGAGGACTGTTCATGTACATGAGGCAGTTGCTACACTGTCTCAGGCTGCCCATATCAACCAGACTGGCAGGAGAAAATGTAAGAAATTGTCCATCTATATTTGTCAGAAACTGAGGGAGAGAGGCCAGAGAGAGATAAGAGGGTAAAGGTTGGAAGGTCTAAGAGTAGTACTACTAGGTGATCACACAAGTGCTACTAAGGGAAAATTTGTAGCTGGAATATCTCAAAAGGGGTTAAAAACCTTGCAGCTGAAGATCTGGATGCATCAAACATGTATCTAGACTATGCTACTCAATTTAAGTTTAAGAACACAGTAAAAAAACTCACAAATAAGCACAGATTAACCACTTGTTGTCAGAAAAACAGAACTCACAGTGTAAAAACATACAGTTAAACAGTAAAGAAGTGCAGTAAAATGCAGTTAAGCAGTAATGAATTGCAGTAGATAACAATGAAATATAGTTAATCAGTAAATTGCTTTAAAACAGTAGCTCACAATCAAAACAATAAAAGACAACTCAAATAAAGCAGCAGTTCAGTAGAATACAGTCATCAGTTTAATAAGGCTACCGACAAGCTGTAATAAATGTGGCAAACTAAATGCAGCTGAACTCCTAAGCACAAGCAGCAAAATGAAGCAGGAAGAGGCATGGTTATTTTTTATTTTTGTTAGTAGAAAGTGAGGAGACAGAAGATAATTCAAGATTGAGAAGCAAAAGGGGAGGGCCTTCACAACTGATCTCACCGTATACAGTAGAATGAGCTGATGTAATGGGACTGGGGGGAGTGCCCAATATCAAATTTATACTAGAGGCAGGCAACTCAAAGCCACCAAACTTTAATACCACAACAGCAGCTGTGCGGGTGGGTGGAATACACAAGATCAGAAGAGGTAAGGATTGAATTCACTAAGTCTAAAAAACAGTTGCACAGTTTAAACAGATATGCAGCAAATGTTTTTAGTAAAACAGAAGTGCAGAAAACAGTTGAAAATACGCACTTATCTCTTTCCAGTCTCACAGAAGAGCAATGGCAGAAGGCCTATCTCACTGCAGCTTTGAGCAAACATCAAGTCCTGTTGACTCATGCTATAGTTGAAGATTATGTCCAAGATGCTTTCAGCCACCATGAATTCACAATGAACTTTAGTATGAGGTTTTGGTGTGACCACACAGTTTATCCAAGGGCAGTAATGACCTTGGTGTTACAGTAAAAAGATGTTGTGGTTCAGGTTTTTGTGTTTTAGTGTGATGAAGATATTTAATTGTTTACATGCAGGATTTTCCTTTACTTGATTGGTCAAAAATACAAGGAATCATAAGATTTTTGTGTGCTGCACTTGATGGAACATAGTTTAATGGAGCATGCCATGGTGAAACGTACTATAAAATTTTTAAAATATACACTGTTACACATTTCTGTATCTGAGTGTAATTTTTGCATTGCTTAATAATTATGTAATTACTAGTAACCTGCAAGTAACTTTTTCTTCAAAGTAAAAAAAAATCCTGATCTATATAGCAACTGTAGATGCTTCATTGTACAAACTATATTTAAGTAACTTAATTGCAATTATGGCATTTTTGTTATTGGCCCACCACATAATTTTAGTTTTAACAAACATTATTAGTCAACTCATTATCTATTTGCTTCATTAGGAATACTTTGCCAGTTTGCATCATACAATAACAATTTTTTTTGTATATCTTACAGTAGCTGCTTTTGTAGTTGCTAATCCACATTTTTGTATTGAAGAACTTTGAATTTAAAATCATTGCAGTGTGTAAAGCTAGAGGCTTAGATTTCAGGGCAAGTCTAACTAGGCTGCATTGCCTTGTCCCCCTTTATTATTTATTTATTTTAAGCCAGTGACAAGGGATCTAGCTAGCAGTTCAAAATTCACCAAAGAAATGGACAACAGATCTGAGGCATCGAGTGTCACTTGATCTCTATGCCTGCAGCATCCAAAATGGCAGTCCTCTTTCAACATCCGGAAACATTCTGCTGTATATGATTGGGGGTTAGGGAAGTCCAGAGGTCACATGCCTTGTCGCAACTCCTCCTAGGTTACCAACCCCAACCACTGACAGTGATACATTATCTGACACTTGTGGTACAATTTCTTGAGCCACAACTCTAATTCTGGTAGGGTACCACAAAGTACATTGTACTGTCTTCTTTATGCTCAGATGTATGAAAGGAAGGCATTTCTTTCACAGCCTCATCAGCTGTACAAAATAGTCATTTTGCATTTGTAGCATGTGTCTCAAAAACAACTAACCCATAGACCAAGTGGCATTTAGAACCAACATTTTGTCTTGAAGCAGCAAAAGCTTGACCACTGTCATCTCTGGGAGTATGTTGGGAAGTAAGGCTTTGATGCTAAGGTGCAGTGTGCTGTTTCAGTGGCCAGCTGCTTTGGAATGACTTGGCTGAACATCACCGGTAGCTAACCTCTGTGGAAACCCTGCACCTTCTACAGTCAACAAATTCATACATTTTTCACCTGCAGGGTGTTAACCAGTCTCTGGTGAACAGAAGTGCTCTGTTTCAGGGAAAGTCCAGTACACAATTTGGCTTCATTCACCAGGCTATCCACATCATTTAGCCTGATCTCAAGGCCCCAATTTTAACTCTAGAAATTAGCACTTTATTTCTGTAAATTGTTACTAAATAAAATTGGGAGCACAAATGTCATTTTAATGCACACTTCTTCTTCAGTAAGGGCCCTAACTCCAAAGCCAGGTCTAACTCTCCAACATTGCTAGCAAGTTTCTTCACTGACCCTGAATGATTTGACTTAAAATCCAGTACGCCAACAATGAGACAAGGCAGCTCTCCATGTAATGATACCAGAAAAGAAGTTATCCCATTTTTATGTTTTAAACATGCAATATGAACACTGCAGGCCCCCATAAGTAGTGAGAAGCCAGCATTGTAACTTTTCTTATAATGATAGTGCAGGAACATGAAAGTTGTCAACTACTAGTTCAAATCACATCCATAAGTCTCCACCTTTAGATTTTTGATGCTTTTCAGAACCTTTTATTCAGTGAATGTATTGAAATCACACCCCCCCCTCCCCCATGTTGGAAGACTGCATGGACTGAATTTAACCTCACCTTCTTCACTTAAAGAACTCTGTGCAATACATTAGCTCCATGGAATAGAAAGGGAGAAAGGTCTGACCATAAAGTTGGTGATCCAAGTTTGATTAGTGACTTTGGTCTCTGAAGGATTTGGCTGGAGAGGATGGGAGTGAATGCCCACTGCCAGCTCATCCATCCCATGGGGAGGGAGGTAGTTGTAGCTCACCACAAGCATGACACCTTGGGGGACACTGGGTGTTCTCCTAGTTGAGATCCAAACCAGCCAGGTCCATGTTGTTTTGCACTATGCAGCCAATGGGAAGTTGTTATGTGAACATGTGTTTACAATGAGGAGGCAGCAATTGTGGACTTGGCGGAGCTGTCAAGTAGGGAGGGTGCTGCCATGAAGACAGTGTAGGCCCCACAGGAACAGAAAGCTGGCCTCTTCCCTACAACCCAACTCTTGTCAGGAAATGGCGAGCCCTGGTCAGAAATGAATGGGCTTTAGGGTCTTATCCAGCCAGGAATACCTGGTTCCTTTTCTGCTGGAACAAATGGGCCAGATGAGGGAAAGTAGAGGAGCTGTCAGGCAAGGTTCTGGGGGAAGCAGAAAAATAAAATGCTATGTGATATTCATTTACCATCCATGTTTCTTTATTTTCCCCCTCAGCCAATTCTTTTCCCATTTTATTTACTGCCAGCAATATTACAAAAATATGTCTGCTATTGTATTTTATAATGTGCTATGCATGCTCTTGCACAGAGTAAATAATATTCTTAGGATTCAGTATTACTTTTCTTTTGATTCCTGTTTACCAGAGCAGGCATGGCAGAATAATTGTGAGCAGGTTGTATGTTTATATGACTTTAATAATAAAATAATCTTAACTTCTTTCTTGAAAATGGGCTACTAAAAATTATAGTACAAAACCATCACAAAACACAGCTTTGATATGATCTGCAATGCTATGAACACTGATATTATATAGCTGTCCTTGGACAAAAAACAGCACTGTTAGTTATAGAATCTGTACAAACAGGAGTGGGTCTGCGGTCAGAAGTGAGGATCATTTCTAGGGTTATTAGCTAAGGAAAATGTTAAAGTTTTACCAGTTTTACATGTACCGTGTAGATACAGTGATTGCTGCATACAGTATTTTGGAACTTTGCTGATTGTCTCAATAAGCAAGCAAAAAGAAAATGTAAGAATTTATTTGCAAGTATGACACTTTTCTTTGTAAATAATGTGTTATTTATATGACTGTAGTAAAAATTGGATTTTCTTTCAATCTGACAAAATATTCTCTCAATCTGACAAAATATTCCCGCCAAAATTAGTGTAGCTAGTAGGCGTAGCATAGTCCAGACACGGGTTTGCTGCATCTGAGTCTGTTTGTAGTGGCTGTTTGTTCTGAGCACATTTTCTAAGCCATCTTTGATTGGAAGGGGCCCTTCTGCACCCTTGTGAGAGACGTGTGCTGATTGGAACCTGTCTGGTGAAGGGTGATTGGCCTAGGGCTTGGAGTAAGCACTGTCATTGGTTCTTTTGAGTTTTTTAATTTTTTTTTAAAGTTTTTAGCTTCTGGTATTTAAGCCCTACTTTTGAGTGGGTTTCTGCTTGTTTGCACATCACGTAGCGCCACATACTGCTGCTCAAATGTGGGGCATAGCAGGACAAATAATTTAGACAATTTTCCCTTAGATACAGCTGTAGTACATTAGTGTAGTCCTAATCTTAAGTACGTCTCTGATCTAAGAAGTATTGCTAGTGAGCTGTGACCTATTAAACCACCAGCCAAAATCCCTGGAAGAAATACCCAGCTACAGTGCACCTGTCCTGAAAGCACCCCTTTTGTGATAACAGTTCTTCAAACCTAGCATTATGGACAGTTGGACTACCCTTCTTTCTCCTGCCAGCCTTATTGACTTGGGTCTCGTGAGGCAGTGTAGCAATTTCCTCATGTGCACTGATGACTCTCTATTAATAATTCACTCTAGTACAGAGTTCAAGAGATGTATCTATACCAAGAATCTTGAATCCCTGCTCTCTCATACTCAAAACAGTAACGCTGAAGAGGTTGTCAACTCACCCACCATTACTCATGCACATAGTACCACTATCATACACATAGTATGCAGTCAACACATAAATCAACATATGTGGAGGTTCTAGCAAAAATCTTTCTGAAACACCAAAGACCTCCAAAACAAAATACTGCTACAACTAACACAGTTCCCACAACACCCAAGACACATAGCAACACCAGTGTCTCACCTACCAAGCCCTTAAGGTGTAACATTCAAAAAACAAATAGTGAGACACGCAGATGTCCCACTCACTAGGTTAGAAAAGGAGAAAGTCACACTCAGTACCATTATGACTCTGTCATAGCTCATGTTGGAGTGAACGACCTGAGATGTACCTCAATGGACTATATGATGTGAGACGTGACTAAGCTCTCTGAGTATGTGTCCCAGGCAGGTATGCCCAGGGCTTTTTTTGGGCTGGAACATACCAGTAAGGCACCTCTGCTGCCCTGTTTAATTAAAAAAAAAAAATCTTTTTTAAAGGAGAACAACAGCTTTCTGTTTCAAAATGCTCAACATTTCAGGTTGTTTTCTCCCTGTTTTCTGATCTCTTTACAAAGAATGATCATTGAAGCATTTAGAAGCTATCAGTCCAACTATTTTCCTCATAAAGTACACATCTTTACCGTACTGATGTAGTTTCACTTTTTAAAATCAATTCTTGTGCCACTGGAAACCTTGTTTCAGTCTCTGACATGCTTACATCAGGACTGCTCTAAAGTATCTGCAGTTTGCCAAATGTTTCCTCCCCCCAAACTGAATCTACAGACTGCATGCATACAACCACCCATTCAGTAATGTCACGGCTCCCTAGCCCTGTCCATAAAGTGTTGTAAAGGATCTGTTTTAAGACAGGAACTCTTTCTCTTTGCTGGTGTTGCCTGCAGAATGTGTTTTATCATTGGGCTACAGTGTTGTGCTGCTAAAAGGTAAGCAATAGAAGCATTTTCTTATGCAAGGAACTGGTGCTGTTGCTTCCAAATGTATTCCTTTATGTTCATGTTATATTTCTTATTGTTAGTGCTACTACAAAGTCTGCATATATTTGCTTGTTTTGCAGACTTAAAGGCATAATTGAATATTTTCAGAACTAAATTAATTCTCTATTCCCTTGAAGAAGCGTTGTTATAATGTGGTTGCATTTTATATATATATATATATATATATATATATATATATATATATGTATGTATTTTTGCTTTACGTGTCTTTAGTTATATTTCATTCAATTTTGTGGGCATTTTTTGGAGTACCAAGCAAAGCACGTGGCATATTGGTCGCAGCTGCAATGTGTGCTGTGCTTATACTTTGTCTATGCTAGTGCATTAAAACACTGGCCTTTTGGTAGCAGCTATAATGAGTGCTGTTTGGTTACATTCTTTGTAAAGTTAAAAAAAAAAACAAAAAAAAAAAACGTGCAGCCGTTACTATTGTGTGTCCGGTGTTGTGATTTGTACGCTTTTTTGAATTCAGTGTATTGTTTGTTTGCTGGCATATTAAAACACTACTATATACGTTGCTGCTGGAAAGATTACTATCTGATTACATTAGAAACTACGTGCAGCCATTACTGTTGTGTGCCCGGTCATGTTCTCTGTAGTTTTTTTTGGAAGTGAGCATACTGTTTGTTTGCTGGTGCTTTAAAACTGGTCCTTATTGGTCGCTGCTGCAGAGATTGCTGTTTGATTACATTCTGTACAAATTTATAAAAACACATGCAGCCATTACTAATGAGTACCCATTAATTTTATCTATAGGGTTTTGGAGGTGACTGTATTATTTTTTTGCTGACACATTAAATTACTGGCTTACTGGTCATAGCTGCAAAGAATGGTGTTGAATGTCAAAGATCCCCTTGTCCAGAAAGCATTTTTTTATTAAGGTGATTCATAGCTTCTGTTCCCAAAATATCACTTTTTTTTTTCCTTGGCACATTTTTTGCTAATTTTCACTGCATTTTGATCATTCAGTATTGCAGGGTGTCTTGCTCTCACTTTGCTCAACACAGGACCACCAACCAAGCTGATGTCACCTTGTTTTCACCATCTCGCTATTTTATTTATATTACAGCCATTATTTCTAACACCAGGTGCATATAAATTTCAATTAAAATGTACCTCTGTTTGCTGATCTGACAAAGTAATTATCAGCAATATCACTTCTTTTTAAGCTCTGATAAATCTGCTTTGCAATCATTTGATAAACTAGCAATATGTATTTGATAACTTAGATGCCAGCAAGTTGAAATAATATTTAGATGAACAAAATAAATGAAATACACTGTTTTACTAAACAGTCATTGTCTGGGGGGAGGGAGCCATGTGCGATCCTGAGATTGTTATACAATAGGCAATGTGCATAGGGATCAAAATTCCTCATATGGGGGTTGAGAAGAATTTAACAAAATGATATTTGGTTAATTTCCTCTGGTGGAACACAATTTTGACTGATAATTTTTAGATCCTCTCCAGCTAACTGCAAAAAGTGGCATTCTTTAATATGAAGCTGCATCCAGGTCATGGACAGCAGATAATTAAAGGACAATCACTAAGCAGTCAAATAACTGCGGTGGTGGTGCTGCGGTAGTGTTGTCACCTCACAGTTAGACGTTGCCCATTCGATTCTCAGTTAGAGTGTCTTCTGTGTGGCGACATGCGTGAATGGGCGTTCCTTCATTGAAGGTTGTGCGTTAGGCCCGGCAAGCCAGCACGTAAAAATTTACTGCCAATCATTAGCGGACCGGAGTTCCGCTGTGGCGACCCCTAACCGGGAAAAGCCGAAAGACAAACAACAACAACTAAGCAGTCAAATGAATGTACACCCCGACAGTGGAAATTAATAAATCTTCCCTTTCATTTTATCTTATTTATTTGTTGAAGGAGAGTCAAGCCTTTGGTTCAAGTGTTTGTGAAGCCATTTGTTTTGTGGAAGTGTAGGAGATCAAGAAGGGTGTTGCCTTTAACAGCACTAAATGCTTGACATACATCACCTTAAAGGAGTTCATTACAGGGTATATTTGTGTGTGTGTGTGTGTGTGTGTGTGTGTGTGTGTGTGTGTGTGTGTGTGTGTGTGTGTGATAAGGTCAAAGAGCACTGGAGACACTGATTTATTAAAAAATGTATTATATATATCTAATAATAAAATAGCAGAACTTATTGATGTCTCATTTTAAAAATAAAATGAAAAGAACAGCAGCTCCTAACTAGTGACAACAGCAGTTTCTAGTTTGTTAGTTCCAAAATTAAATAAAACAAGCAGCTGTTTGGCTTAATGTTCCACAAAAACCTCTTTGGTATCTTTACAGAGTCCACAGAGCTCTTTCAAGAAATAAGCTATCACAGGATTTTCAGGCTGTAGGCCTCAACCCAATCCTCAATTACATCTTTTTGTTACAGGTACTCCCCTTGGTTCACTCTATGACTTTGCCTGGACTGGGCTGAAATACTGGACACCTCTGGATTTTTCAGTCCAGATAGTCCTTGGGGTAATGAAGTAACTTCCTGAAGACTTTGGGATTGGAACCTCCTTTTACACTTTAGTAAATGGTAATGAAGAGCTTATTTCTTACTAATACAGAATGTTTTCCCAGCTAAATTTTGTGAAAATGTTCCCATGTACTGCACTTCATACTTAAAGACACATTTCCCATTTTCTATTCAACATATTAAAACTACCTAGAAAAACACTCAGTCAGTCCTGGATAAAGTGCCTTTCAGAATGAACATAGAAAAATCCAAAAATAGCTGAAAAAGGCTACCCCTCTCCTACCGAAAATCAGGGGTTTTGGACTCATAACAGTGGTTTCAAGGCCCTTATCAACCCATCAGCATTTCTATTGGCTAGGTTGAGCCCATGTGTAGTGAAACATTGGAGGAATAGTGCCCGTTTGTTCTGATTTGTAGTGACATCAGTCAACCCACTCAGCCACTGGGGTCTGGATGGAGAGATGAGGGGTCCAGATGGAGAGATGATAAGTCAGCAAGCAAAGGAGAGTAGCATTGCTGAAACTGAATTCATCCTCAAGTCTTGGTGAGTACCTTCAAAAGGTGGACCCTATTTTTCACAAAATTTCACCCAGAAGATACTGATATATAGACTGTATTTTATATAGCATATATCATGGACAGAAGTAGGTCAAAAAATAAAAAAAAGATAGCTGGGTGCACAAGACCCAGGATAAAAAAGTGCCCGGTCCTGTAGGTGCACTGGTGCCAGGACTGGAAAAAATGACAGTGTAGAATCCTCAAAATATGGAAACATTCCCTCAATGGGGCCAGGCCAGGCCCAGGGGGAGGATGCCCCACCCCCATTATAAAAGGAGGTAGCAGTCCACAAAAATCACAAAACTGATAGGCCAAAGAAGAACCATAAAGATGACAAGAGTGGGCTATTGAGGATAAGAAATAAATTATGTATTGTTACTATTATGCAAAAAGCCCAGAATTTCCAGACACAAGATATACAAAAAGATTAAGAGAGAAATTAGAGGAAAGTAAAATACTTCCAGAAGAAAAATTGTCAGAAGCTTCAAATAAAAATTTGTGTTCACTAATACAACAGATTTGTGAAAAACATTATAGAGACCAAGAAACTTTGAGCTGTTTGGAAAAAGAAGCATCTGAGGAAATGCAAAAATATAAACAACAAACCTTGAGATTTTTGAAACATATAAAAAAGAAATATGGATGCTGCGGTAGTGTTGTCGCCTCACAGTAAGACGCTGTCCGGTTCGATTCTCAGCTAGAGCGTCTTCTGCATGGAGATATGCGTGAATGGGCATACCTTCGTTGAAGGTTGTGTGTCAGGGCTGGTAACTCGACACGTAAAAATCAACTACCAATCATTAGCGGACCGGAGTTCCGCTGTGGCGACCCCTACCCGGGAAAAGCCAAAAGACACAATTAAAAAAGAAATATGGACATGGGAAAGAAAAAGATATTTGATATGGTGCAATATTTATGCAAAGTCCAAAGCCAAATTAATTGATACAAAAAAGGCAGCCCAAAAGATATTTGAAGAGAAATACAGGCAAAGGCATCCAGATATGAAAAATTTCACAATAAAAAATAATATCACAAAGAGGGAATATAGAAAAAAAGATTAGTAAATAAAGTAGAAGTTAAAAGAAATAGAAGTTGAAGTTATGGAATGCCTGCAAAGTGAAGGCTTTGGTGTAGAAAGTCTAACACAGGTTACATCACAACATCCTTACCACTCTTTAAACAAAACCTTAGAAAATACCTTCAAATGCACTGGCTATGCCCTTGTAGTAACCCTGACTGACCATCTTCTTCACCCCTCTTTTTTTTTTCCTCTTCTTGCCATACTTCCAAACCTTTACATGCTTTTGACTTGTAAATTAGACTGACCCTTTTTAAACTCTAATAATCTTAGCTTTAAATACTACTACCTCATATGATCTACTGTAAATAACTCTAACTATTCTGTTTTTAGCTGTCTTAAGCTATATTCTGCTCACTGTACTGTTTCACAAGTGTTTTTATCTATGGTACATGACTCTTACTGTATTATATTCTGATCTAGCTCTCTTAAACTTTACTCTGTTTATTGGAAGTTTTCTCAAGTGTTTTTATCTCAAGAATGTAAATCTACTTGTTTTTACTTTTATTTTGTTTTGTATTTCCTTTTTCACCATGTAACAATATTTATACTTTGTATATTCTGTGTGGAGCTTTTCTCCCCGGGCCTCTACTGAAAATGGAAATATATCCAGCTAGACTAGCCCGGTCAACAAATGTAAAATAAAAAAATAAAATAAATAAATGGTGGAATGAGTCACCAAAGTAAGGAGAAACAGGAAGATCAGGAGACACTGAAGAAGAAATCTGGACAAGGGAAAGAAAATGTGATTTAATATGGTGCAATATTTACACAAAGGAGAAAGCAAAACTAATCAATACAAAAAGAGCAGTAACAAAGATAATTGAAGAGAAATACAGGCAAACAAATGTGGACATGGAAAACTTTACAGTACAAAAAAATAAGAAGACAAAGAGGAAAAGTAGAAAAGAAGATTAGTAATGGAGAAGTTAAAGAAATAGAAACTGAGGTTATGAAGTACCTGCAAAGTAAAGGATTCAGTGTAGAAAATCTAACTCAGAAACCACCACAACAGGATAGAGCAGTGGACATCCAAATTAATGAGAAACCAGTGGAAAAGGAAGCAGTTGGTCAGTTGCCATATGAAGATATTTTGGAGCCTTCCACAGGAAACCAGTATAAAAGTTCACTTGAATCGGTACATCAAAAGAAGGAAGAGGAAACTGTGGCAACTCTGACACTATCAATGTTGAGGAGTGATAGGCCAGTGAGTTCCCATATGACAGAGCAACAGATGACACAGGATGAAATTGAACAGAATGTGCCACAGGAAGATACTATAGAACTTTCTATAGAATGCCTGCAGGAAATGGAGAACAAAAAATGTACCCTCTGTTTAGAAGAAAATGAGCTAAGAGAGGAGTTGCTTGATTTTATAGAGATAGATAGACATATTAAGATCAATGAAAGAAATGGACTGCAGAATGTCAATAAACCCAAAAAGTCAGAAGTTTGATAAAACAAATGAACACAGTAATTAAGACTGTGCACAGGGATCCACGCAATATAACAGAAGTAAACAGGATATATTACTGTGCAGCTAAATTAATAACAGATAAAATTCTACCACAAGAACACAGGGTAGTAAGGGAAAGGAAGGGGAGAAATCAAATACCGTCATGGAAGTATCGATCAGAGAAAAATATAAAGCAATTAAAACAAGAAGTGTCACTGTTAGAAGAGTATAGAAGAGGGAACAGATCAACAAAAATACTCAGAAAGATAGACCTGATAAAAGCAATGTGCAGTATTATAATGGATCATGATTTATCATGCACTATCGCAAATAATAAACTAGAAATATCAACACAGGCAGAAAAACGTAGAAGATACACAGATAAATATAAAGGAAAATTACAAAATAAACAATTTATTGATGACCCAAAAAGGTTTTATAGAGAAGTGGGAAACAAAGTAAAAGGAATTGAAAGACCACCAAAAAAGGAAGAAATAAATACATTTTGGAGAAGCATTTATGAAGATCCTGTGGAACATAACAAAGATGCTAAATGGATAGAAGATGTAAAAGAAAGAATAAGAGGGTCAAAGGCTCCAGATATGAGATGTGATGAAGTAACAGCCAGAGAGATTGAAACAAAGCTAAGAAAAGCCTCTAACTGGAAAACCCCAGGCCCAGATGCAGTACCTAACTTCTGGTTAAAAGTATTAACATCTTTGCATGAAGATTTAGCCATGAGTAAGAACTATTTATATGCGCACCCAGAATAGACAATAACCTGGCAAACAACAAGAAAAACAATGCTTTTACTTAAGAGTGAACCTGCAAGCTACCCTAAAAATTATAAGGCAATAACTTGCCTTCTGATAATGTATAAACTATACACTGGAATTGATGCCAACAGACATTATAGTCATTTAGAAGAAAACTGCATCTGCATCACCAAGAAAACATCAGTTTGGGACAAGAATGTGATATAACAGAACTTGAGCAAGAGGGAGTGTATAAATGTTTGGGAACTGATGAAGGATCAACAATAAAACATGAAAACATGAACAAAAGGGCAATAAAAGAAAGTCATTTGGAACAAAGGATCATTTGTTGTTAAATAAAGTCATAGTGGAGAACTGTAAAAAGGGGAAGAATTTAAGAATGGCATGGATTGACTACAAAAAAGTAGTTAACAGTATCCCACATTCATGGATAAAAGAGTGATTAAAAATGTATAAGATGCACCCTGCACTGATAAATTACATCACAGCGCCCATAAAACAGTGGCAAACCACTTTGCAGTTAAGCCATGATAAAGTGCAAATTATTACTCCGGGGATAAAAATCCAACTGGGGATATTCCACGGTGACTGTCTGTCACTGTTGCTCTTTTGTCTTGCCCTTAACCCATTAAGCTGTCTGCTTAACAGATTAGGTCATGGCTATATTTTGGCTCCCAGAAAGCAACAAAGTGTAAACTTCTCATCTTCTGTTTGTTGATGATTTAAAACTGTATAGCTCATCAGGTGAACTGAAAGCACAAATGCAAGTAGTCAAAACTTTTTCAGATGATATAAGAATGTCATTTTGTCTTGATAAATGTGCAAAAGCAACCTTTAAAGCCGGAAAGCTGCAGCACCAAGAAAACATCAGTTTGGGACAAGAATGTAACATAACAGAACTTGAGCAATTGGGAGTGTATAAATGTTTGGGAACTGATGAAGCATCAACAATAAAACATGAAAAAATGTGAATAAAACTTAGTAAGGAATATGTAGAAGACTTAAATTAATCCTGAAAACAGTGTTGACATCTAGGAACAAAATTCAAGCTATAAAGCAATTTCCTCTTCCTGTCCTAACTTACAGTTTTGGAGTGGTTGACTGACCCCAAAAGGTGTTGGATAGATTAGATGATGCTTCATGCTCATCAGATGATTTATAAAAATCAGATCATACCAAGATTATATATCCACTGTTCCAAAGGAGGTACGGGCCTACTTAAAATTGATTACATGTATAGATCTGCAATTGTGGGACTGCATACATATCTGCTGACCTCACAAGACCCAAACACAGTGAAGGTTTTGAAACATGAGGAGAATATATCTAAGATGAATTCCCTTCTTAGTCTGGCAGAAGCATATCGGTGTTAAGCGGGAATGGAAATCAAATCAGAAGTAGGTAAAAATTGGGCAGCAACTGAATATGCCAAAAAACAAAAGAAACAAATATAAGGTGAAGGATCAGATGAGAAGGCAAGAAATGTGGAAAATGCATAAATATAGTTGCAAGTATAGAAAACCCCTTGGAAGAACCTCATGTTGATCAGGATCAAACATAGGAATGGTTAAGGAGAGGCAAATTCAAACCAAAAGATAAAAGGTTAATATTGGTGGCCCAAGATAGTGGGCTACGTATACTTGGGTTTATAAAGTCCATTGAACATGTGGAAGAAACAGACAAATGTAGGTTTTGTAAAACAGAGGTAGAAACAGTCACACACCTTGTTGCTGGTTGTGATATACTAATGGCAGAAGGACTGTATACCGAAAGGCATAATAAAGTGGCAAGACTGTTGCACTGGGGATTGTGCAAATATTATAATACTGAAGTAGCTGAAAAACACTGAAAACGTGAACCACAAAGCATCATAGAAAATAATGAAGTCTACATCACATGGGCTCACCTATTACTAACAGTTCAAATGACAGATGCGAGAAAACCAGATATAGTGGTCCATGCAAAGAAGACAAAAGTAGCACTGATCATTGAAATTACTACATTGAGTGACTACAGTGTCTTGTGTACAAAGAGACACAAAGTCATAAAATATCAGGATTTGCATGCAGAAATGAGAGCAATGTGGAAGAAAGATACCCAGCCAGTTCCAGTAGTAGTAGGAGCAACAGGTCTTATAAAAAAGACTTTACAATGGTATTTAGATATGCTACCAATACATGTAATGCCATACGAAATGCAGATGGAGTCATTACTGGGCACATTGCGGGTGTTGTGAGGAGCACTTCCGACTGACATCAAAGATTGAAACAATACTAATTTTATGAACTTTAATCATACTTTGACCTAGGAATGGGATCCATTCCCATCATGGTATTAGAAACCCAAAAGATTTGGAGAAATTAAAAACAGATAAGCCTTTGCAAAGGAGCATGGCAAAATACCAAACTGAAGTGCCTATCTAGCAGATGGTAAGTCAAATTATAGAAGCCCATTTTATTGCTAGACACTCTCCTTCATGATCTAGCTGTAACTTTATCATGCATCTCTGGTTTGTCAGCATTAAAAGTCTAGTTATAAAGAGCTTGGACCAGTTTCATGGAAAGATAAAGTCCTGACTATGGTCCATGTGGCCTGAGTTTGGTTAGCAACTCTAATACTTGACAGTGTATGAAAGGATGATGTGCGCACCTATCTCAGGGGTGGGAAGCATGTTGGACTACTCCACAGCAGAGCTCTGGTATATTCTGGAGTACAGGGAGGGGACACCTGGCTGAGGGAGTGGGAAAACATAGCAGTTGTGGCCATCCTATGGGCCTGGGGTGGCATATGCATGCAGGCTACTCTCCAATGACCATCCCGTCTGACAGTGATGTTACCAGGCAGGGAAGGGCTATTGAAACAAATAATCAAAAAATGCAGGTTGAAGTATAATGACTCCTCTCTCTCATCCCTGCTCTACTGTTGGAGTCAGGCATCCTGCACAGCTTAGAACCTGCTCATGGTGACTGGGGGCTGTCCCATTAAGGAGACCCTCCTGGTGTGGGACATCCTGAGGGGTATGTTAGGATTTAGGGAAACAGAAAAAATGAACCATAAGGGAATTAATCACAGAGGAAGGTGAAAAATAGAAGCAAAAAAAAAAAAAAATTTTATTCCAGCCCTAACCATAAGCTATGTCTTAAGTCTGACATAGTCCATGTAATCAGACCCCTCCATGTGTGTGTGTGTATATATATATATATATATATATATATTTAGTGGCTGACCTGTGAAGTGAGATATGGGATTCTTGTCCAGTTCTCTGGTGCAGTGTAATTATTAAAAGCCAGCAGGTAAGATTTCAGGTCATCTTCTTTGCCTAACTTCTCCATAGCAGGCACAATACTGGGATGGTAGCTACACTAGCCAGCACAGTTATCTGTTGTACTTCCATTGTGGCCTGAATGGTAAAGGAAAGCCCTGACTAACTACCAATGCACACTAGTCCAATGTAAGTTTAAGGAGCATTGAAGGCTCTGATCCCACAAGATGGCAAACTTTACGATGGCCTTTATTCAGACCTTAAGTTGGCCCTCCTCAGTACATTGAACTTTATTGTATAAGTCCAAGCAGGAAATTAGAAAATAGCACTTTTTGATTTCTAATTTTAAAGATTAAATAAAAAAGAGTAGCAGTTCCTAGCTTTTCCTTTCTAAAATTAAATAAAACAGACACGTCTCTTTCAGTTCACATCTGCATCTTCAGGAAAAGGATCTCTCAAGATGTTCAGGTTGTAAGCCTCACCTAGGTCTCAACTCCAGCTCCTTACTGCAGCATACACTTATAGGTACATTACCCATTTTCTACTGAAGGTTTTACTATATCTATATCTGTATCTTCCTATCTCTCTCTCTCTATATATATATATATATATATATATTCTTATATATATATATATATATATATATATATATATATATATATATATATTCTTACATATATATATATATATATATATATATATATATATATATATATATATATATCATCATCATCTTCTTTTGGCTGTTCCCATTAGGGGTCACCATAGCAGATCACCTGTTTCCATTTCTTCCTGTCCTCTGCATCTTTCTCTGTCACACCAACCACCTGCATGTCCTCTCTCACCACATCCATAAACCTTATCTTAGGCCTTCCTCTTTTCCTGTTACCTGGTAGCTTCATCCATAGCATCTTTTTCCCAATATACTCAGCATCCCTCCTCAGCACATTTCCAAACCAACGTCATTTTGCCTCTCTGGCTTTGTTTCCAAACCTCCCAACCTGCGCTGACCCTCTAATGTACTTATTCCTAATCCTGTCCACCCTCGTTACACCCAGTGCAAATCTTAACATCTTCCCTTTCACTCTTACAGGTACTCGTCTGTCACACATCACTCCTGACACTCTTCTCCACCCACTCCATCCTGCCTGTGCTCTCTTCTTCACCTCTCTTCCACATTCACTGTTACTCTGAACTATTGACCCCAAGTATTTAAACTCATCCACCTTCGCCACCTCTACTCCTTGCATCCTCACCATTCCCCTATCCTCCCTCATTCACATACATATATTCTGTCTTAGTTCTGCTGGCCTTCATTCCTCTTTTCTCTAGAACATATCTCCATCTCTCCAGGGTCTCCTCCACCTGTTCCCTACTCTCACTACAGATCATAATGTCATCTGCAAACATCATAATCCACAGGGACTCCTGTCTGATCTCGTCTGTCAACCTGTCCATCACCACTGCAAATAAGATTGGGCTCAGAGCTGATCCTTGATGTAACCCCACCTCCATCTTAAACGCATCTGTCACTCCCACCGCAGACCTCACCGCTGTCACACTACCCTTGTACATATCCTGTACCACTTACATATTTCTCTGACACTGTTGACTTCCTCATACAATACCACAACTCCTCTCTAGGCACCCTGTTATATGCTTTCTCTAAGTCTACAAAAACACAATGCAACTCCTTCTGACATTCTCTGTACTTCTCCATCAACACTCTCAGAGCAAACATCGCATCTGTAGTGCTCTTTCCCGGCATGAAACCATACTGCTGATCACTAATCATCATGTCCCTTCTTAACCTAGTTTCCACTACTCTTTCCCATAATTTCATGCTGTGAAGGGGGAAGGTGTAATCAGTACTGTGCTTTGTGTCATAGGGCTGGAATGTGAAGAGAATTGTGATTTAGGGATCAGTATGCTTTTTTGTTTCCTTCAAGGTAGTGCAATCTCAGAGTTGGTATATTTAATTAGCAGGGGTTGTGAGGTACACACACACACACACACACACACACACACACACACACACACACACACACACACACACACAGATATAATATATGGACTCATTATGTCACTGTGTACTGAGCCATGGCTCAATGAAACTTGAAGCTCAGCTGACTGACTCCAGCTCCAGTAAACTTGGGAACAGAGTTTAACACTGGTCCTGCAGAGGAGCAAGGAATTTGTCACTTTCCTGTTCCCTGTTTTTTTAGTGATTCTTGCTGGATGTAGAGTCATTCATTCAAATTACTGACCAGTGGCTCACTGAATAGCAGCTCAACAAATGAAATCAAATGTATCTAAATATGTGTTTTTGTCTTTGTGTGTGTGAACATATGTGTGTGTGTGTCTGTGGGAGCATATGAAGTATCTTGTATTGTAGTGTTAAGAAATGTGCTCCGTGAAGGGTGGCAAAGGCAAAGCCCTACTACTGAGAGATTTGAAATAATATTAATGCTGCTATCTTACATAAGTATTTAAAAGAAACCCGTAGGTTTATGCTTAATCAAATGTAAATCAGAAGAAGATCTGGACCTACTCATAGAACCTTTGGCAGTAGGTTTGGGAACATTTCAAACAGTTTTTGATGTAAGTATGTTACTCAGAGAATGCAGCTTATCTATGGTTTACTTATCTGCTATAGCTGCATGTTATTTACTGATCTATCAAAAAATACAAATACATAATATCCTTTAGTTGCAAATATATCTGATATCTATAAATGTAATTAAAATAATTCTTTGATACCTGTGGGTATCCAAAGGCACATCTTCATTGACTATCCTATCTACATACTTCTTGACAATTGCTGCCTTTCAGAACAGTTATAAACCTACACTGCTAAGGGTGCATTAATGTAGTCAACTCAATGAATATAAATATCTTATTATTTTCTAAGTAACAATGTTTATTCCTCATAAAAAATGAATTGGGTAAAATTCATAAAACATGCCACGAGTAAAATAAATAATTATATACACATACACAATCATGTAAATACAATTAAAGATTACGGAAATGTATTCCATTTTTTCATAAAAATTATATCAATAATTTAAAATTTCAGAAGCAGAGAATTTGGGTTTACATCTCACAAAACCCTTACTTACTAATAAAATAAGGAAATATGTTTTATTTTTTTTCCAACAAATCAAATGGATAACTTCATACCTTTATTCTGAAACAAAATGCGATAGTACATATATAAATGCATTTATTAAATAAACTGTTAATACACAATCTCAGGAAAGTATTACTGATTACAAATTAATTAGCTTACCGGAAGTCTCCTAGGAGGGTACATTTTAATTATGCTTGCTTCTTCTTTCTCCGGTGTGATATCAAAAAAAGGTGGCCTGGATGCTTAAATGGTTATGCAAAGGTTAGATAGGGTTGCAAAAATATGTGACAGTATTAATTGATAAGTTATTATGTATAAATAATAAAAGCACATATGGATTCTAAGTAAAAAAAAAATATTGAATTAAGTATTCCCCAAAACACACACACACACACACACACACACACACACACACACACACACACACACACACACACACACACACACACACACACACATTTCTACTGACTGTAATGCTAAAAAAATAGTCCACTAAGGTATTTACTACCCACAGCAAGGTTGAATTAATCTCCAAGGACAAAATCCAGGAAATCACAGCCTTGTGTGGATGAACAGACGTTGTTACCCCCCAACATGGTTACATAATTTTTGTAGTGCTTTTTTATTGCTGTGATAGTTATTCATTGCAGCTTAGTGATGTATAGAAATTAGGTGCTTTGTGTAAACCTACATATCTGCACAATGTATATCAGTGTCGTGGCATTCCTAAAGTGCTTTTAGTGAACTGCATCTAAACTGGCAAAGAAGAGGAGCATGCATAAACATTTTCTACCCTACTAGATGTGCTGCTATATTCCATGAGCATCTCAGTTAGATCTCAAGATCTTATTATGTGTGTGTGTGTGTGTGTGTGTGTGTGTGTGTGTGTGTGTGTGTGTGTGTGTGTGTGTGTGTGTGTGTGTGTGTCTTTGTATGTGTGTATAGAGAGAAGAATGAGGGTGGTAATGCCAGTGTTAAAATTTAATGCCTACATGCGGTTGCATGTCTTGATCTGTACCTCATGATCTTTGCTTAGTTTAATGTATAGAACTGTATGTACATTGTGGAAAACAAGTCAACATAAATCCAACACATGTGTATTCTACATATAGCTCATGTAGAGCATATTGCAACACCCCAAAGAACACTGCCTGCTAATATATCCTTTCATTTGACATCTCAGTAAGGAAGACCTTCTTCTGCAAAGTATACCGTACAATCCTACCCAACAGTTTGCTTTAAACTGTAAGGAGGATTTGATCAGCCTTAAAAATAAGCACAAAGTATAATTGTTGACATTTAAATTATTTATTACTGGCATAAAGGTTAATGTTACAGGTAACAAAAATGGGACAATACTCCATGACTGTGCACCAAAAAACAGTTGGCAAAAAAAATATGTGGGGCACAAAAAAGTAATAAACACTGTCTTCTAAAGCTTGTATTTTCTGTAGGGTCGAGGTTTAATCTATGGACACAGAATATCATTCTGCTTATAGTATGTCAGATAATAGCCAGCTACTTCTGCCTTCCCTTTTTCTTACTGTCTCTCACAGTATTTTCTTTCTGTCCTACTCCTCTGCAGTCTTCCATGTCTTCCTTTCTTAGAAAGTGTCTGTTAAGCTTGCCTACTTATTTTTTGGTATACCGATTACTATAGCACACACACACACACACACACACACACACACACACACACACACACACACACACACACACACACACACACACACACACATATATATATAGGTCCACTACAGTTGACTGAAAACTTACTTGACTGAAAATGAAATAACTAGGACCACTTCACTGAAAGTTGCCTCAGTGAAAACTCATTTCTTTGAAACTCATTTCGTTGAAAGTCATAAATGGCCTTTTCCCCACTGTAGTGCGACCCTGGAGTTAGTATATAAAGTAAGGGGGGGTGTGGGGGTGTAGCCCCCACATATTATAACATTTGAAACTATACACAGTGATACTTACAAGTGCAATAAATAACTGCTTCCAAAAGAGAATATATTACCAAGATAAGTGGGGGCTTCACCCCCCCCATACCCCCCAATGTGGGGGGGGGTGCCCCCCACACACCCCCTTACTTTATATACCAACTCCAGGGTCGCACTACAGTGGGAAAAAGGACATTTATGACTTTCAATGAAATGAGTTTCAGTCAAGTGAGTTTTCAGTGAAGTGAGCTTTCAGTGAACTGGTCCTAGTAATTTCATTTTCAATCAAGTGAGTTTTCAATCAACCGTAGTAGACCCTATATATATATATATATATATATATATATATATATATACACATATATATATATATATATATATATATATATATATATATATATATATAAAATATATACACACACACACACACACACACACACACACACACACACACACACACACACACATATCTTAGTTGTTCACTAGTTAGCTATCTGGTATGCATTTAATATGTATGCTTCTGTATGTAACCAAGATTATTGATTATGAATGCTTCCAATGCAACAATTGTATCTATGGAGCTCTTCTCCATGGGCCTCCACTAAACACAGGCAGTTGTATCCTGTTGGACTATCCCAGTAAAAAAAAAAAAAATGCCACTCAATCAATAGGCAAGCACCTACTTGCCCCTAACGTAACAGGCTTTGACCTCTACTCTACTCTCAAAAATGTAATAAATGCAGTTTTTATGGTACTGCATCTCAGAGCAAGGGCAAACAGAGCCCTAGGAAAGTTCACTGAATGAGTACACAATTTCTTCAAGTGTTTAAAATGGAAAATTTAAGTTTTCCATTACTAGCTGCATACCAACATTGAGATCTGTAAAATATACGATTTACCATTAACTACCTGAAAGTGAAGTATACAGAGCAGGAAGATTCCCCTGCTTCAAACACTTCCTTTCTGCCTGTGTGCTTGGCTGTGTGTCAGTATGAAATGTTACTTTTCCATAAGAAACAAAAAATCATGTAGAAATATTAACATGGCATACATGTCATAGACATGCAAAATCTAGATTCCTATCATAATGACTACTCGTACAACATTTCATAATCTAATTTAAATTTTTATATAGGAAATTAGTAATATTTTCTGCTTATTGAAATGATTGCAGTTTTTGACATGCTCAACATTTTTCAACCTGCTTTCAAAATGCTTTAATCCAGCACAACAAAGTTCTGACTAAAACTATAGCTCTGCCAGACTTAATATTTTATACATACAGTACTTTTTTCTCACACAAAGCAGTGGAGGAGGTGTTTTACATACCTAATGTAGGGAATAAATTTTCATAGTAGGTAAAGATGACTTGTCTCAGCTATACTGACTCCTTTCTTGAGAGCCTACATAATTAATAGATTACTTTCACAACCCCTCCTAAGAAGCGTTTTATGCCCATACCATGTATTCCTAAATTCCATCTCTTTTTTTGACATATATTTTTCAGTTATCTGCCATTTTCTATGAATAATACATAGAACATGACGAGTGAGTAATTCAGTCGGGAGTTGCAGACCAGGTAGAGAGAGAGAGGGTCTAGATCCCTAACTGAGGGAGCAGTGTGCACTCCTGGTGTGTATATCTACCCACCAAGAACTGCACATCACTGCTGCCCCATTAGAGGAATGGTCTGCAAAGCTTGAGTTCTCCATCAGGGGTCACACAATAGACAGGTTCCCTCTAACCCTGTCCACAGACTAGGAGAGCTGGTCCTTGGCTGCTTTATTCTATCTTTCTCAGCCAACCATTCAAGTGACGTGAGTCCATTCTAGAGCTGTTATGGTTGTTTGGCCCAGTAATTTCTTATTTAATTGTACCCATTATTTCTGCAAAAAATGACAGTAAAATGAAAGTTAGTAAGACAGTATCACTTTACATAAGCTGAAAAACTGTTATGCAACAGACATAATAAAACATTTTATATGATTTTTTTGAAAGTACTTCCATGTCGGCATCCAAGCACTGACAAGTATGACCTGAAAAACTGCAAGAAAAATGTATTATCATCCATTCCCATAATGTCTCTGAGACTCTGTCCTGATGTCCATAGCAGTGCATTTGCTACACTGTGGGAGGAGGGCTCAAGGAAACACTTAAGACTATAGGTATGTCTTACTGGTATTACAAATGCAATCTCAACTGATGCAACCACAATCTTTTCCTGCCCTCCTCTTCCACTAAAAGAGCCAACTTTGTAAGTTTCATATAATTTAATTACACTTCCAATGATTCCACAGAATGAACTGCGAAGCTAAGTCATTGGTAGATGCATGAGCTGCAATTTAACTTAATTAAACTTTAATTTATTTGTTTTAACTAGAATCAGTCCTTTATAATGTTGACTCATAAACCAGTACTTTTTGTTAGCTACTAAGTGGTCCTGATGAAAGTCCAATTTAAAAAAAAAAAAAAAAAAAAAAAAAAAGCTTCCATATCACAAAGTAGAGAATGTGACGAGTTCTAGTCAGCATTTGAATTTTTATTTAAGGCCACACACTAGCCTTAGCCATTCAACATGTCCTAAACTTTACAATGCCAGGCAGTCATCCTTTCCCCTCAAAGGCATAACATTGTAAGTGCACCAAAACTACAGGTACATCAGTCCATTTTGTTGGTAAAGAGGATAAAGCTCTAGCTGTGACCCATGTGACTTAAGTTTGATTAGTAGCTGGGACACCTGTTGGAGCTGGTGAAGGAAAAGAGGTGCATGATAAAACTCAGCCTGTTAATTTCTTTTGCATCTCTCTTGGGTAGAGGGTTGGGTTGGTGATGACATGCTAACGTAAATGCATGCTGGTCTTGGCATGTAGTGGGTTGGATCAGTGTCACTTGTATTAAGGTTGGGGACAGTGCAGCTCATAGACCATTCCTCAAAACAGACACTAACCTATAAATAGAAGCACTAGCATATAAAGGGTCCAAGGTTACCCTACAAGTGTCAGTGCCTATAATATATATAGTTATGGTGGCTCTCTGGTCCTCTCCCTCCACATGCCTATCATTGCGCCTGTTTGGGGAATGGCTGCCTGACAAGGGTACAGTTGTACCAGAGTTTTATTCATGAGAGGGAATTCAGGCCCATGGGAAGATACTGGATTATCACAGGCAGAAAAGCTTCTGAAAAAAAAAATTGCCCTTAAATTACAAAAAAAGAAAAAGAAAAGAAAAAATATATGAAAAGTGCAGCCAGAGCTCTTTCACTTTCTAGTTACTGCTGTGCTTTTTTGCCACTTCACTACAGAAGACATAAAAGACTGCAGAGTCTTCAGGAGAAACTTATTGTATTGAGTATTTTTCTTTCAATTCAGTAATAACATATTGGGAATAAAACAAGATTATTGGAATTTGCAACTAGTAGTTGTGAAGATATGTACAAGATATGGGGGGGGGTGGAGGCTGGCATTGGGGTTGAGGGTTGGCATAAGGGTTAAGGTGCTTACCTTCCAAACACAAAGTGTATGGTTTGATTCTCACCTTGGTCACTTTCCAGTTATTGACTAGGTATGTTATAGTCTGCAGACTGATTGTCTAGTATTTACCTATGAACTAAAATGTAATTATTTTAAGGAGAAGGACTTCACAATATGATCTTGTAGTGATCACTAATCAGAGCAAATGGGATAAGACCACCTACATCTCTGTGTTCCCAGACATGCATGGTGAAGGCTGTGGTGCAAATGTAGCTTTTGCTGAGTCAAGCATACATGCTTGACTTGTATGTTGCAAGCCATAAATCTGTTTTCTAATAGCTGTGCAGTGGACCTAGACTATCTCTATTCCATCCGGGATGGGCAAGCCAGCATTGGCAATTCACTCAACCCTCCTCTATCAGCTTAATGCCCCATTTGCTATTTAATCTTGGGTCAAGTGGGCTGCAGTCAGGGTTGTATCCCCCAGCATCATGGAGCTAATGCCTAGTGTATGGGTTCAATTTCAAGACATTATAATGCATATGTAAATGCAGAACATGCATCCTGCATAGTTCTTCCACCATGTTACATCCCTTTCTGCAAGTACTTGCATGGCATGTCTCCTACAGCTACCACTTGCCAACTCCAGCACTTGATAACTTGCTGAAAGTTGAAATAATTCTTCAGGCCCATTCACAGCCCTTATTATTTCAAGTTTCAAGTTTTGGTTAAGAACAAGTTTATACTGCTGGCCTAATCACAATTCATCTAACTGTGATTTCTTAAGATATGCTGTTTAATTATATGTGTGTGTGTTAAAATGGACATTTTAATATCAAAGCTAGATATTAAAGTGAATGCATTTGTAATGTCTGAGTATAGTGATAATGCTTGCTATTGTGACAGTGATACAAACATTGGTATATAGAACACCACAACTGTCTTGTTTTTGGATGTCTTTAAAATGTTTTATTACCACACCACTATGCTTCTATTCATTATGGGCCCCCTGTTCCTCACTTTTCAGAATGTACCTGATGTCTCTTATTTTGTTCTGTAGCTCATAACATTTCTGCTTTTCAAGGAAATAAATACAGAACTGTCCACTTCTGCGAAACAAAGTTGAAATTACATAGCTCTCAATAGCTCTGAAATGTCCCTGAGTTCACCAAATGCCTGCAATTTTGCTCTCTATTTTAGCTCTGTTCTTCATAAAATTTGTGGTTTTCTGGAAAATTGTTAAGGACTGAATTTACTAAACAATGTCAAACATTTGAGTTTCAGACTTCATGTTCTTCCGAAAATGCATGCTAATGCAAAAACGTTTATTTTGTTTGAAATCTAACACTGATTTTGGGCCTTTAGACCTCATTATATTTTGCCTTTATCTTAATTCTTGATCAAAGAGGTTGAGAGATATTATTTTTTATCATAATCAGATGAAGAGTATACAGCAAAGTTGCTATAATGGCTGAGTGTGGGAGTTGTCTATGGATGAAGGTAACTTACCTTCTTGTCACTTGATCAGTTTAAATGGACTGGCTTTAAAGGATATTTGTGTGAAATAAGTTGATATACTTGAGATACTGTGTGTTTGTGTAAATAAAACCTGAAATGTATTATTGAGTCCATAATTATTTTTACCCCACAAAGATATCTGATATGTATATATCAAGAATTGTTTATGATTCCTGAGTAAGAGTGTGTATGTGAGTGAGAACGACTTACCTTGCTGTCCTGATCAAATTAAACAGTCATTACTCTGGCTTTGTGGGACTATTGTGTATTTGTGTAAAACAGGTTGGAATAATTTACTGTGGCCATTCCTGGAACTGACAACAGTTTGAATGGTTTTGCATCAGGGGGAAAATGAATCCAAAAGAACATGTGTATTTAAGCATGGTCCTTCCTAAACAAAAGTGAGTGGGTGGGCTAGGGTTCATGGCATGATAATTGTCCAGGGCTCAAGGTACAATTAATATACCACTGATTATATTACATGTAGTCTATCTTTATATATATATATATATATATATATATATATATATATATATTTACTTACCCTTTTCGAGTGGGACTAGCATAATGTTATAATGTTAACACCAAATGAATCTCAGTGCATATAAAAACTTTTAAACTTTAAACAAAAAACAAAATAGAACTTTGTTTTCTGCAAGGTGGAAGAGACCCCACATCCCCTGCTAATTAGTTATATTGTACTATGAGATCCATTTCCTGGGGAAAGGGTAATTTTGCCACCCCTGAGAATTGTCCAGTCTGCTACTTTTGTCAATTGGTGTTGATCTTTTGTTTGACTGACCAGAGCACCATTCAACAAAAGCAGAGGGAAGCATCTGTCTATCTATATAGTGTCTCCATATATAAGAATGTATGTATATAAGGAGATATTTATATGAGGCTAATAGCATTTTTAATTAGATGCAAAAACCAAGATCTTTGGTTCAAATTAAAAATTGAATCTGCTACTAATTCACCTGTGGTCCATCATTGACTATACTTTGCCAGCAGAGATTGTACATTTCAAATATAAGACATAGTACACAACAGCTAATCTCTAAAGTCTGTTAATAAAAGTGGAAGTAGCAATTATAATGACCAACATTCAAATTATTCAAAACTGTTGATTTTATGAAGTCACTTCTTGTGCTATGAAGCAGACGTGACCTTGGAAAAAATATACTATGCCAGCTTGTTGTTTATTTTAATTTTTATACTTTTTTGTTATTTAGCTATACTATATCAGCTAAGATGAATTTTATATTTCTGAAACTGCTAAATTTGATTAGTCTTATTAAAGTTACTTGGAGATCAAATGCAGACTGAATTGATAATATTTTGGGTTATTGTGTGTAGTATTTTTTCATGGCAGCCTTGTTATAATGCTGCTAATCTTGTTTTCTGACAATGTATCTGCAGGTGCCTTTCTAGTATCTGTTAGAGGTGTTAAACTAAGGAAGAGAGAAATTATTTTATTACACAAAAAAGGAACTTCAGCAAAAGAACAGCACTTTATAGGATTTGACACTAAAGTGGGAATAACTTAAAAATAAATGAGCTTTTCTTCAACAGAACTGCAATAAACAAAGATACCAAAACTCTTATACAACAGTTAACACACATGATTAAGGCTATTAGCTTTTAGTGAACTGCTTCTTGTAGTCCAGGGTTTTATTCCCTCAGCCTCCATTTGCCTACTGTGGGAGTCAGAGCAATCCATTTAATCAGTCTGTGCTCTGGGGCAATTGGAAAACTATCCTCTGTTTCTCAATGGTCTCCTGGGTCTCACATCTCGTAACTACCTATGACCTATGAACCTTAGGGGTATATTTATGGAAATCAGAGGAAGTGACCTTTTAATGGGAAGCATTAACAATGCATGATAATTGTGGTATGGTGTAAATGCAGCAGAAGTCATGCATACTATGAAATCTCTGTTGTACTTTGAATCCCTTCTACTCTCCATACAGCCTGCCATCACCAACAGCTTAATTTATTTTATACCACTTTGAAATGACTTCTAATATTATTCTATATGGTAATTCCATATCACACTTTCATTTTGTTACATGGCTGGAAATGGTCTACCTGGGTCAGTCCTTTCACCAAGTTTATAGGTTTATGTGTTCAATAGGTACTTGCTAGACAATTGCTGTGTGAGGATCTTAAGAAGTCTTAGATTTACATTTTCAAAGCAGTTTTTCATCTTTATATTTTGCTTGCAAATAACTCAGCGATGGACTGAACAAAGATATGTTGGGGCATTTACATGTTTCCCCTATCCATGATGATCAGGGGTACTAAACTAAGGATAAATTTGTAGTTAATCATCCATTCACTCAAATTACATTTGAATAGAGAGAAAGATTTTTCAGCAGAAATGGTAATCTCAGTGATACAAACATATCATACCAACATGTATTTATTTTACAAATGAGATTGAGATCCCTTGAGAAGTTGTTTATGATATCATTGAACTTGCAAATGTGTAAAAGATCTGACAGAATCTGGTCTTTTGAAATAATATACACCAGGTAGATGTCTCCTTTCAGTAGCCTTATGATAACATACATAACTATTTAAAGGTTATTTGAAGATCAAAGACGGATGCCAATCACATTTTCCATCCTCTTATCAAAACTATGGCTAGCTATACAACTTGCCAAAAAGCATTGCAAAATAACAGTTAAATGAGATATTAGTGCTAGTTTCTTAGGGAATCTAAAGCCACAGAACAGGGTGTGATAAAAAGATTTATTAAATCTAAACAGCTCATTGTAAGTTTTGAACCTGTGTTTTAGCATTTCAGTCACATTAATAGTAAAGTTTTGTATTTTCTTAAGAAATGTGAATGCTATCATGTATATTATATTTATATTAAGGTTAGCAAAATTAATTAAATAACTTCCTAAACCCATCTAGCCTATGCTGCTAAGTTACATAAGATTTCTACAGTAGTGGCCAAAAATAAGGCCACTTCAATTTTTTGACCAAAGTTGCCTGTTTCTTGTCTTTTTGATTTACAGCAAGAATTACTGTAGCTGCATTCAGCCTGACAAGAAAATGTTTATTGAAAAACAGAGAAAAACAAAATTCTACACATCTAACAGTTAATATTTGGTAGGATTTCCCTTATTCTTCAACACAGCCTTGATACAAGATGGCATGCTGTGAACCAGTGCTTTGCAGTATTCCAATGTGATCTCAGTCACCCAAACATGTTTATTGAAATCTTTCAGATCCTTTTCTGAGGTTGGCCAATGTGCTGACATTGAGATCTGGTGAATTTGATGGAAAATTTTGAAGGACCTGAATGTGGTTTCAGCAAACCATTTCTTGACTGTCTTGGTAGTATGGCATGGAGCCAAATCCTGCTAAAATACTGTTGTTCTAGAAATGTTCATATGGGCTGTTACTTTTGAGTTCAGCACAGAAATATACTTTGCAGCATTCACTTTTTACCTTTGTCGAATATATGAATTCCGCAATGCCCTTTTGCCGAGATGGCTCCCCATGCCATAATGGATGGAGGATGTTTGACTATCTTAATTGGATACTTTGGATTCAGGCATTCGCCAACAGGACATCTCACATAATTGTAGTCTGACCCTTGCACTTGCTGAAATGTAGTTTCATCAGTAAACAGCACTTGTTCCCATCACTCTGCAGACTTATCTTTCAATGCATGATAAAACTTTATCCGATCTCAAGCTGCTTCTTTGTCAGCAGTGGTTTCTTAGCTCGTCTTTTTGCCACCAGATTAAAATATTCTGCTAGACGTCATCTAATTGTTCTGGAACTGATATTATATCCCCGTTCTTTATCCAGATGAGCTATTTGAACAGATAACATCTGTCATCTCTGAGTGATGTTATGCGACAATGGCCACAGTTAGCACAACGTGTTGCACTACCCAAACGAATAATATTTTATACTCCACATCACAACATAGCCAAACGTTTAGCAATATCACATTGGGAGTAGCCTTCTGAGTGCAGTGCTATAACTTGTCTCATTATAAAGTTGCTTAAATCACACTTTCTACCTATTCTAACCAATGCAGGTCATATAAATCAATGTATAAATTCTCGTACAGTTTTCAGTAAAAATCACTGCAGATAAGCAAAACTGTGTAAACAGGAAACAAAGATAGTCTAAACAGTCAAAAAAGTGAATAATATATATATATATATATATATATATATATATATATATATATATATATATACACATACATACATAACATAAAACTAACATAGTGTGAATATTACAGACAATTTTGTTGAAAAACAATTAGTGGCCTCATTTATTGGCCACTGCTGTATAGTGTTCCTATAAACTGCTAGCACCATCCACAGACTTTATTAGGCAAGTAGAGAATGGAGTAGATTGCCAGACCTTTCTTTATCACAGTCACACACACACACACACACACACACACACACACACACACGCACACGCACACGCACACGCACACGCACACACACACACACACACACACACACACACACACACACACACACACACACACACACATACTGTGGGGCAGCCACAGTGGTGACTGGATTGGGAAGATTTCTGACATATTGTGCAGAGTTTTGGTTTTATTATTGGAAAGAAGATAAAATATAATACTATGTGCAGTGCAGTTGTTGGTTATTGCAGTGCTTTCTTCTATTGTGTACTCTTGGAAATAAGCTTAAGTACACTACAGTGGTATTTGTCTTTGATCATTAAATAACCAGCACAATAGTCATTTACTTATTTCTCACATTTCGTCAGTCAGATCATTCTCTTTGGCCTAGTTCTATGGCTATTACGGTTACTGGGATATGGGGAAAAGATGTGCTGCCTTCATTTGTTACTATCAGAAACTGCTGAAATAAATTTCTGTATGCATTATTTATTGCACATGGGTAGTCAGACATGTACATTGCCCTTGATATGGTTGCAATAACTAATGAAATGGATCTGATGCCTTCATTGAATATGACTATAAGAATGATATCTACTTATGTGCACAGATGTGACCATTTACTTTTTAATAATATAACTGTCTTCAAAGCTGACCTTAGTGTTATGTAGCTCTTCCTGTTTCACCTGCTTAGTTACTTCCTGTAATCAATCCCACTTTGCTTTGATGTTACTAGCTGCCCTGGGTACCAAAATAAGTCAGTTATATACCATGCTGTTAGAAGGAGACTACAGCATTCCAATAAATATGGATTGTACTCCTTAAGAAAATGGGTATAATTATACATGATTTCATTGTTTATAGAGGAAACAGAAAGAGAAAAATATTCAGGGTCTACAGGCTGGCTACATTTGGGAAAAATGTACTGTTTAGGAGAGTGATGGATTTTAGTAAAGAGAAGAAACCCTGGACTAAGATGTTTGGCTTGATAATAAGTAAGGAAACATGGAAAACACAGCACCTACAGTAAACAGACACCCAGAAAGAGGGTTAACAGATGATGGCAGGCATTCTAAACTAGATTAGGAAGTGTACAAAGAAGAGAGCAATTGTTATATGAGACCATAATTTAGGAAGAGTGAATTGTGAGCCATTCCCAATAGCACCTTGGG